>NC_058413.1:58449780-58519764 GCF_002201575.2 Neomonachus schauinslandi | reverse complement strand
CCCCCCCCCCCCCCCCCCCCCCCCCCCCCCCCGGGCCTGTCCCGGTCAGGCTGACTGGCGACACGCCCCCTCTGTGTCAGTGACACACAGCTGGCAGCACCCAAGCCTCGGAACCCGGGAGCACCGCCGCGCCCCGTAGAACCGGGCGGAGGGACCTTCTTGCCGACACCAGCTCAGTTTCCCTGCAAGGCCCGTCCTCTGCAGTGGGTTCGTTTTCTCTGCTCAATATGTCAGGGCTGGGCCCAGGGAATCCAAACGTGGCCTGGAGAAATACCCTGCAGCTCCCGCACCCCTGCAGCCTCAGACTCCCCGCCTTACCCTACCCCCACCTACCACCAGGGGAAACACACACACACAAGACACGGAGTCAGGGGGCACTGGGGACCAACTAGGTTAGAAGATAAGAATCTCCCGCTTTGTAAAGCACACTGTGGTTGGCCAGTATTTTCTGGCACCTTCTCTTGTTGATCTTCACAACAGCCCTTTGCAGCGGTGGGGGTTGTTGCTGTCTCAGCCAGGAAGGGGAGGGTGTCCCCCAGGAGGAAGTGCGGGGCTGGAGGGGCCTTTGATGTCTGCTTGCCCCGCTCCTCCCAGCCCAGGCCCGGGGAGGAAGGCAGTGTTCTGCAGCGCACACAGGGGGCAAGGGGCAGACCCAGGGCTTGAACCCAGACCCCGCTGATTGCAACAGCTGTGTTCTTCCCCTGCCTTGTGTGGGCACATCTCAGCGAGGGGAGACCCTGGGCAGCCGCTGGGCCCAGAGCAGGGAGTAAAATCTGGGGAGACTTGAGGAGCAGCCAGATTTGGAGGACTGGCCATGAGGCTTTATTGCACTTGCGCCTTTCCTCGGAGGCTGTGGAACAGGTTCTGGTCCAGCCATGCCCAGTAAAAGAAGGAAGAGGCTCAGAAGAAAAGCAATAAAAGCAAGGAGCTGGGCCTTCAGAGATGTTGAGGTGGGAGCCCAGGGTGACCCTAAGATAACATCCCTAAAACAGAGGTCTGTTTGTGACCCTCTGCACTTAATGATTTTCCGTGGTTCCCTTTGCCCTCCAGAGGAAGCCCACACCTCTCATTGTATCAAAGAAGGTCCTGTATGACTTCTTTTCTCAGAACAGTTTATCATAAACAGCAAAGGACTCTGGGTTCAAATCCTAACCCTCCTCCTTCCCAAAGCGTATCCCCTGGAGTAACTTTCTTTCTTTTTATTATTTTTTTTAAGATTTTATTTATTGGGGTGCCTGGGTGGCTCAGTCGTTAAGCATCTGCCTTCGGCTCAGGTCATGATCCCAGGGTCCTGGGATTGAGCCCCGCATCGGGCTCCCTGCTCTGCAGGGAGCCTGCTTCTCTCTCTCCCACTCCCCCTGCTTGTGTTCCCTCTCTCGCTGTGTCTCTCTCTGTCGAAAAAATAAATAAAATCTTAAAAAAAAAAAAAAAGATTTTATTTATTTATTTGCCAGAGAGAGAGAGAGAGCTGCAGACAGAGGGAGAAGCAGGCTTCCCACTGAGCAGGGAGCCCAAGATGGGGCTCAATCCCTGGAGCAACTTTCTTCACCGCCCGGTGCCTCTGTAACTATGTGTGTGAAACTGACATGACGATAATGTGTCACTGTTGTTAGGATCAAGTGAGGTAACACAGAAAGCTCTCCGGGGCCCACCTGCCCTAGGCCCACCTGCCCTAGACCCTTGCCTTGCCCTGGCCTCTCTCCCACAGCAGGGGCCCGCGGAGCCCATGCTGGCTTCTGCACCCACATTGCAGTTCTCCGGGCACGAGGGGGCATTTCTGGGTGTTTCCGCTGGGACCTCTTGCAGGCAGGGTGTCTGAGGGCCACGCCGACCCCAGTAGGTGTGTATAGCCTGAATCCGTCACTGTTCCATGCTCTGCCCAGGACCCAGAAATTCATAATTGGTGCCGGAAAAGTTTATAAAGCTACTTGGGCAGAGGGGTAGGAGGCCCACTGAGGCTGGGGCTGCATCTGGCAGCAGCAGATACTATCAGGGCCTCATTATCCACCCACTGGCAACACCACCCCCCAGCTTGAGCCTCAAGTAAGAACATTCCCCGTCTTTTGTGTTGCCTCCCAACAGAAGCTACTCTCTATTTCCAGTGCCACTTGACTGCACTTCCACCTTCTTCTCAAGGGCCTTCAGGAGAGGCCAGATTTCATTCTTTCTACCTTGAGCACTACCTCCTTTTTTTTGTGATTTCCCCAGTTAGGAGCAGCTCCCCACCTACACGCAGGTTGGGGAAAGGGCTTTGTAGCCAAATGGGTGGCTCTGCTAGAAAATGGCCCCAGGGGCTGAAGGACCTGGACGGGCTTCCTTACACCCACAAGAGGCTTAGAGCCTCAAAGCAAGTAGGTGCCCAGGTCCCACTTCCTGAGGGTGCCTGACCTGCCGGGAGCCCAGAACCTTGGTCTCAGGTGTCACCCCGAGCCGTGCACCCCGGGCTGCACAAGGCTGGCCAACGTTAGTGATATCTTTTTCTACCTTCCTTTATTTCGATTATGAAATATTCTTTGCATCAAAAAGTAGGGCAAATAGTACAGTGAAAATCCAGATACCTACCACCCAACTGAAGAACTAAGACATTAGAGTATGGTAATAGCCAAAACCTGGAACTCGTCCAGGTGTCCTTCACGAGCTGACACCATCTGTGGTACACCCATGCCGTGGACACTCCTCAGTGATAAAAAGGAATGAACTAGTGACACCTGCAACATCTTGGGAATTTGGGTAGCGGTGGGGGGAGCTCAAAGATTACGTGATGTCATGGGTCCACTGATAAGACAGTTTCAGAGTGAAAAGACATGTGAAGGTGGAGGTCAAGGTTAGTGGTTGACAGGGTTTAGGGACAAGGCTCGGAGTCCAGGGGGAGTGGGTGGGGTTAGAAAGGGGACGACAAGAGACCCTTGCCGTGAAGGAGTGCTCTCAGTGTCCTGACTGTGATGATGGATGCACCACCTCTACCAGCCATAAAATTGTGTAGAACTGGACACATGCATACACGAATACATACAAAACTGGGGAAATCTGAATATAATTGATGGATTGTATCAATACCGATATCCTTGTGATAGCATATTATGCCATTTCGAAATGTTACCATTGTGGGAACTGGACAAAGTGCGTAAGGGATCAAACTTTAATTAAGAGAAGAAAAGATGTTACAAGTGACTTCTAAAAAGAAACATTATAGATACAATTGCATACCCCATTGCCCCCACCCCCACCCCATCTTATTCCTCTCCTTCCTAAGAAGCCGCCACTATCCAGATTTTGGTATTGATCATTCCCATGTTTTTATATTTTTACTACATGAGTGCGTATACAGAAGTAATGGATAGTGTCCTTTGGTATGTTTTTAAACTTCATATATGTTGTATCTTTTGGAATTTACCCACTGAGTGTAATCCATTGTGTGATACAGCAGAGCTCCTTTACTTTCTTTTGTTGAGGGATTGGTTATTTCCAGCCTTTTGGGATAAACTACCCACGTTCCCTTGTGCCCTGTGCAAGAGTTTGTCCAAGTTATACCCAAGAGGCACATGGAATGTCTGGGTCACAGGGCATGCGCATCCTTAGTTCTAGAAAACACTGCCAAACTTCTTTCTAAATTATACCTATTTATTCTCCCTCAAGCAGTAGGTGAGAATATCTGGGGCTCTGCATCTTCACCAACGTGGTAATGTCAGACTTTAAAATTTTTGCCAACCCAGTGGGTGTGAAATAGTATCCTCCTGTTTAAATTCCCTTGGCATCTTCTCCCATGAATCATGATTTTCTGGGCCCACATCCTATCTCTTCTACCCAGGCTAGAATTTCCTAGTCACAGGCTCCTGGAGATAGGTACCTAGCACACAATAGGGGCTCCAGGTTTGTGTAATGAATGGAAAAAAGGAATAATTCTAGATGCCTTCACTTGGGAGAATCATAGTTTTCTTTTTCTTCCTTTTTTTTAATATGCAATCATGGGCTTTTAAAAAATAACATATTTGTTGAGATGTATCATATAATGCACCCATTTAAATGATTTTTAATTAGTACATTCCCAGAGTTGTACAACTATCACCACAGTCAGTTTGGGAACATTTTCATCATTCCCCCCAAATACCCCTTACAGTCACTCCAGATTTCACACTAACCCCCAGCCCTAGGCAACCACTAATCTGCTTTGTCTGTCTGGATTTTCCTATTCTGGACATTTCATGTAAAAGGAAATTTACAATTTATGCTCTTTTGGAACTTTTTTCACTTAGCATAATGTTTCTCAAGTTCGCCCATGTTGTAGCATGGATCAGGACTTCGTTTCTTTTTATGCCGAACCACATTCCATTGTATGGATGGACCACATTTTATTTCTCAATTCATCAATTGATTGACGTTTGCGATGTTTTCGTCTTTTTTACTACTGAGAATGACGCTGCTATGAACATCGACGTACAAATTTCTATGTGGGTATATGTTGTCATTCCCCTTGGGCAGATACCTAGGTGAGGAATTACTGGATCACATAGTATCTCTAAGTTTAACCATTTGAGGAGATGGCCAGACTGTTTTGCAAGTGCCTGTGGCATTTACGTTCCTACCGGCAGTGGAGCAGAGTTCCAATTTCTCCACATCCTCCCCAATCCTTATTATTACGTTTTTTTATTATAGCTCAGTCGTGGGCTTTTGAATCAAGCAAGCTAGGCTAGAATCCCAGTTTTGCTGTTTACTAGCTATGAGATCGTAATTAACTTATACCTCCATTTTTTTTTTTCCTCTGTAAAATGGAATTAATAATAACAGCCACCTCTCAGGACAGTTGTGCGGCGAGATTAAATAAAACAATAGGCTTGTAAAGCCCTTAGCACAGTGTGTGATTCAGACAGCTCTCCTTGGAACGAAGTAACAGTGACAGCTTATTATTATGGGCCTCCTTTAGTCCACCGGCTTTCTGCCTGGGCTGCTCTTAAAGTCACCTTGTACCTCTGAAAGTATCTCCTCTCAGCTGGCTGGGAGCTAAGCTGAGTGAAAGGCCCAGAGAGCTGCCCTTGGTTAATGCCCAGAGCTTATGGCAGATGCCAGAACAGTTCATTGTCAGGGCAATTCCCAGAGCCTCCAGGGGCCACGACTGTGTGCTGCCCCACCCAAGCGGGGGCTGACAAGGTGACTTCCCACCCTATGTGGGGCGGAGGGGCCGAGAACCTTAGCAGGCCCTGGTTTAGGAAGCCTCAAACTGGGTCTGAACCACTTTTTATGTAACTAGGTTCTCCCCCTCCTTTTCTTTGGCAGGAGCCCTAATTTTCATGCTATCATTTTTGCAGCAATCGCAAACATGATCTGTACACGCAGGCGTTGTATGGGGGGAGAAAGATGATTACTTGCTGATTGCTACTGTTGTTCATTTCAGAGATGACTCCATGGGTGGGAAGGACACTGCTGCAGGCTGAGGCGGGGGAGAACAGCAGAGTGCAGTAATGCCAGGGCGTGGGGAGGGAGGACAGGGGGACGGTCCCTCACCTGGGGAGACCTGGCAGTCAGAGTGGCTGTGCTCGCCAGACGAGGAGTCTGTCCATGGCATTGGCACAGCCAGCATGGTCAGGAGGCACAGACTCATCACCTTCACTGCCACCCACTTGCCCAGTCTGCCCCGTCTTAGTCAGTGACCCGGGCATCTGGGCGGGAGCCTGATTCTGCTGCTTGCTTTGTTCTGCACATTTAATCTCTCAAATGCATCCCCTCTCTCCATTATCTCACTCCTGGATCACTGCAGCAGCCCCCTCCATGCCTCCCTGCCTTCCTGCCTCTAGACTTGCCCCACCCAGGGATCCACAATGGATCTCCAGCCCACAATGATCTTCCTGTGCAACTAACAAGATTAGATCAGTTTCCACCTTCAAACCCTGCAATGGCTTCCCTTTGCCGGAGGATAAAATCCATCCTAAGCCACTTGCCCCACCTCTTCTCCATGCTTCTAGAGCTTACTATGACCTCCGCTACTGCACCAACTAGATCAGGGTTTCATTTATCCATCTTTCCCATTCATCCCCAGTTCTCTAAGGTCAGGAATTCTGGTTTATTTATGCAAGTATCCTGACAT
Source organism: Neomonachus schauinslandi (assembly GCF_002201575.2). Lineage (NCBI taxonomy): Eukaryota > Metazoa > Chordata > Mammalia > Carnivora > Phocidae > Neomonachus > Neomonachus schauinslandi. The sequence continues at coordinate 58,513,685 of NC_058413.1, read as the reverse complement.
CTGAGAGAACTTCTGACTCACGGGAGGTGCCCGGTAAATGTTTGCTCCCCTTTACATGTGAATAGTTATGAGGGCACCTGAGTGGCTATGCTGGTTGAGCGTCCAACTTGATTTCAGCTCAGGCCATGATCTCAGGGTCGTGAGATCGAGCACCATATTGGGCTCTGCACTCAGAATGGAGTCTGCTTGGGATTCTGTCTCTCCCTCTCTCAGCCCCCGCCCCCCGGCTTGCACTCTCTATAATAAATTTAACTAATTAATTAAATCTTTAAAAAGTCCTTATGATTTTTAGAACTCATTTGCCTCAATTGTCTCTCTTGCTGACCTTCACCACTCTGAGGTACAAAACAGTAGCTGTTACTCCCATCTTACAGATGGGAAACCTGAGACTCCGGGAGGATGAGTGATGGTCCAGGGCTCCTACAAAGCAGGAAAAGGGCAGAACTGTCCTGACACACAGGTCTTCCAAGGGAGCCATTGCTAGAACCCCATGAGGAAGGCAAGGCAGGTTACTATTGCCTGTGGTTCTCGAAGTGTGTCCCGGACCCCCAGCATCAATATTGGTTGGAAGTATCAATTTGGGGCCCCACCCACAAGATTATAGACTAGCAAGTGGCCACGCCCAAACTTCCCAGCTGCTATCTTCTGGCTAAGATCATATTCTCTGTGTTGTCCTATGTCCTGCTTCTGGTGTTACTTGTGTCCTGGACTCCTAGTGATGGTCTCTACTGCACCAGCTAAAAGGAAAGCTTCCTGCAGACCTTCTGCAGCACAGTCGTTTCCCGTAAGCTCAGAAAACTGTGTAGGGCAGAAGAGCACCCATCCTTCAAACATACTTCCTACCAAGACTGATGAAACGAAGTCTGACAAGTGTCTCTCCTGTGTGACTCTGGGTGTTGAGGCAACCAGAGCATGAATCACTTGTAATGCCCCTGGTGGTGGCATTTCCAAGACAAGATAATCCCCCAGTGTGGACAGACACTGCACCGACAGGCAGTGCTTGTGCCTGGAGCAACAGCTTCGTCCTCTCCTGCCCCCGCCTTGACTTTGAAATGTTCTGTCAACAATGATCGGCCTGGAATCAGAAAGCATCCAAGTGCCGGCTGAGCCAGAGAGAAGTGGGTTGAAAATGGAAGTTGCCCCCCCACGGTTTTGCTGGATGACCACATCCCTCCAGGGTGCCTCGCATGGGCACGCAGTTCTGAGGAGTAAGCCTGGAAGGCCCGGCCTGCATCACTCTGATGTGTGACCTTGGACGACCCTCACTCTCTCTGGGTCAGATTTGCTCCGGTGCTAAGTCCCCAAGGCCCCTCCCAGCACTGATGTGGCATCTATGGCATATTCTGGGGGGACACTAGTTGCAATGGGAGTCTGGCTGGCTTTCTCCCAACTTCACAGGTGGGGAGTCAGCTGATACCACAGGACAGAAGTCAACCCCAGCTGTTTCAGCTGACAATTGTCTGAAGACAAGGGGAGAAGAATTTCTGTGTCTCTGGCTTTGAAGGGCTGTTAAAGGTCATCTTGTCCTTTCCAATCTGCCTATATCCTAAGTCCCCGCTAGCCCCTCTGGTTCTCAAAATTTCATGCATCAGAATCACCTGGAGGGCTTGTAAAAAAAAACACAGATTGCTGAGCCTCACCCCCAGTTTCTGATTCACTTTGGACTAAAGCGCCAGAATTTGCATTTCCAAGTTCCCAGGTGCTCCTGCGGAAGCTGCTCTAGCCATCACCGTGGGGACCGCTGCTCTGAGGCATGGTACCCAGCGGCCATCCTGTGTCCTGGGACAGGGAGCTTGCCTTTCGGGGCTGGCCCTTCCTCCCTCGCGCAGACCCCCTCAGATGGAGTTTGAAACCTGTCTCCCCCGTGGCTCCTACCCACTCTTCATAGTCTTCTCCTTAGACTCCCTGGCAGGTGCGAGTACTTGATGGTGAGAACAACAGCAGTTACCCCCTCTTGCCAGGCGCTGGGCCAAGCATTTTGCATACGGCAGCTCGACATCTTGTTGAGTACCTCCAGCCCCACGGGAATAAAAATATTATTTCTACCTCACAAGGTCACTGTAAAAATCAAAAGAATCAAAAAACATGAAATGACTTTGTAACCCTATAAACTGTTACGAGTTTTGTGTTTAAATCCTCCCTTAGTTTGCTAGGACTGTTATAACAAATACCACAGATTGAGTGGCTTAAACAACAGAAATTTCTTTTTTTACTCTTCTAGAGGCTAGAATTCCAAGATCAGGATGCTGGCCGGTTTGGTTTCTTCTGAGGCCTTTATTCAGCTTACAATAGCTGCCTTCTCCTTGGGGCCTCACTGGGTGGTCCCGGTGTTTGTGGGTCCTAATCTCTTCTTCTTAGAAGGGTAGCAGTTTTATTGGATTGAGGCCCACCCATGTGACTGCATTTTACCTTATCTTCCTTTCTAAAGGCCCTATCTCCAAATACAGTCACCTTGTGAGATAATGGGGGTAAAGTTTCAACATATGAATTGGGGGCAAGAGGGACACAGTTCAGCCCATAATGAACTTCTAATTGAAACTTGATTAATGACTAGCTGTGTGACTACTGAGAATTCGCCTAACCTTTCTGGGTCTTTCTTTCTTTCTTTCTTCCTTTTTTTTAAAAATGATTTTATTTTTACTTATTTGAAAGAGAGAGAGAACACAAGCGGGGTGGGGGGCAGAGAGAGAAGCAGACTCCCTCCTGCTGAGCCTGGAGCCGGAAGTGGGGGTTGAACCCAGGAGCCCGGGATCATGACCTGAGCCAAAGACAGACTGAGCCACTCAGGTGCCCCTGGGCCTTATTTTCTTCATCAGGGCCCAGCTTGAAATAATTCCAGGCACAGTGAAAGGATCCAAATGGGGGGGAAAAAAGATGGGTCAACTTTCTGAGGAATTGAATTTGGAGAGTAAAGATGGGAGCTGGCTGAGAATCAGAGGAGGAGGCCCTGTGTCCAGGCACCACTTTAGGCTAGAGGTGTGGGGCCCTTCCCACCAGAGGAGGCTTCGTTCTCAGCTTCGCGAGGCTTTGTGGAGGAGGCAGAAGACCCGGTCCTTGTGAGGCTCTGGCAGCTTGCACCCCCAGCTCTCCGTTCACCAGCTGATCTGCTCCTGATCTGCAGAGACTCCAGCCAGGGTGCTGCCTTCATAGCCTCTCTGTGAATTCCAGAACTTCCCAGAGAAGGGGTGAGTGGGAGGAGAACATGGGCTTTAGAAACCAGCCAGATATCTAGCAGCAGGAGAATCATGAACTCAAATATAGTTCACGGAGTTAGCTGTCATTGTTATTATCATTACAAGCATTTACTGAACAGTTAGGAGGGAAGTACTGCACTTTATCTTCATAAGAATCCTGAGATAGGTGCTATTATTGACCCCATTTCTTAAATGTGTAAACTGAGGCTTAAAGAGTTCACTTAGCTGCCCATGGCCTCAATACCTGTGAGTGATAGAGTTAAGACTTGAACTCAGATCTTTCTGAAGCAAACTTTATGTGCTTAAACCTCTGTCCTTTTACACTTGCATTAAAACATTGTGTTGTGTGTAGATATTTAATAACGTAGGAAAATACCTTTGATGTACTCAGTGGGAAAAAAAATTAAAAATTCACTATCCCTATTCTATCAGTGTGGGGGGGGCGTATAGAGGGAGGGGAGGAGAGAGGAAGGACAGGCTCAAATCAGTGGTTATTTCTGGATGGTGAGATATTTTTCTATGTTTTCCGTAGTACCTAGAATAAATATATATTACTTTCTACATCAAGGGAAAATGGATTTTTTAAAGTGGAAACCGACAGACAAGGCATTTGGAAGGAGACAAACCTGGGTGAGAATCCCCGTGGTAGCCTCCCAGCATTCGGAGCCGCTGCCCTGTCTCTGGGTCCCTCTGAAGGATCCAGACACTGGTAGGCAGAGACAAGGAGTCAGGAGTACACCTGCTTGGGGTTCTATTTTTGGAAGAGCCCTGTGCTGGCATCCCCAGAGACGGAGCATGGTGTATTTCCCTGAATAACCACTGCTATTTTTAGAAGGCGCCAATGAACTGCGCCCAAGGAGAGAGGGGGGAGGAGCTCCTGGATGCTCCTGGAGACCCTGGGGGTCCTGAGCTGAATCCCAGTCTCTTTCTTCAAACGTGCCTGCCCGGGCAGCTGGTCATCAGCTTCCCTGTGACCTTGGTTGCCTCGGTGGCACTTCGAGTGTCCTTTATGCTATGAGGGTGGAGAGGGCTGGGGCACCAACCCGTCGGGACCACTCTATGTCCTTGACGGGTGTGCTCCTTCCCAGCGTTGTCAGCCCCTGGGGCACGGGAGATGTCTGCCCTGGATGTCTCTGCCACAGCAAGAAAACAGGCAGGAGAGGATTACTGTCTGGGGGCAAAGCCTCCAAGACGTGTTTGTGAAAATTTTTTGAGAGGGGCAGAAATTGATAGAGATTAGAGTCAGGTAGAATCACAGAATCTTTGGCTGCAAGGGCCCCTCATCCGGCTACCATGTTTGCGTGCCCTGCCAGCCCTGTGCTTGCATAAATGCTGTTAAGGGACACATTCCCTGAACGCCCCTCCCCCTCTAGATAGTTGGTTAGTTGCAGATTTGGTCCAAGAAGTGCCATGTCGTCCACCTAGCATACATAATGCCTAACGATGAATAACGGTGATAGTCGCCTTGTAAGGTCATACCTACACTTTCTCCTTTCGTCTTCACAGTGGCCACCTGAGTTAGATACATTATCATTCCCATTTTGCAGATGGGGAGGCTGAACCAAGGCCTGGCACATAACAGTAACGATAGCAAATGTTTATACACCACTTACTATGTTCCAGGCACTCTTCTAAGTGATTTACATGAATTAACTAATTTAATCTAATCTTCACAGAAACTCTTGCAGGTGGTATTATCATTTCCAATTTGGAGACGGGCACACTGAAGCACAGAGAGACTAAGTATGTAGCCTAACATCACAGAGCTTGTGGACAGCTAAGGTAGGATCGGAACCCGGGCATTCTGGCCCCAGCGGCCATGCTCCTAAGGGCCAAGGCCACATTGTTCCGTGTCCCCATGGATATTTGTTTGATGACTGTCTCATCCTGACCCATTCTTCCTCCTCTGTATTTGTGCCACACACACTGGCTTCTCCCAGTTCTTCCGGCTAGCCAGGCCCTAGCTAGCTGGCGTCGGGGACTCCTCAGACTCTGTGTTGGCTTCCGGCTACCTCCCTCCAACTTGTCCCTCAGCTTCAGCCTCCCTGTCCGAGGGATGCTCAGAAGGATGCTCTGATTTCCCCCAGACCAGGGCAGTGCCTTGTTTTTCCTTCCTCGAGCACCTGTGCTGCTTCTCCAAGTACCCACCCCTCACAGAGGCAGCTTCCCGAGGGCGGGACAGCACCACTCTCCACCCACCCACTGTTTCCCTGACGTCCGGCTCAGGGCCTGACACAACGTGGCCCCTCAATCAGGACTTGTCACCTGCAGGCTCGGAAGCAGGGCTAGAAAACGGGGCTGGCATTGGTCCTTCGGGAGGCATGGGGACGACAGAAAACTGGCTGGATCTGTGTCCTCCAACTCACCACAGTTCACCGAGAGCACCTTGGTGTCCCCGAACAGTCTAGTACTTGTTTCCTCACAAAACAGCGCCCCCTGGAGAAGGGAAGCCGCTGGGACTCTGGGAAGGGGTGAGCGAAGGCGACACCCCTGCCTCAGCGGTCCCAGGCCTGAGCACCTGGCGCTTCCTAGGATGGGGCCCGGACCTCGGCGCTTTTCACACCTTCTGTTTCCCGGGCCTGATCCTCCTCAGTTGCGTTTTGGAGGCCAAGCCACCCAGACAGAAGAACGTTTCTTAGAATACCCAGTCTTGTCCTCACTGCTCCATGATTCCTCAGCCGGTAGCAGGCCTGCTTGAAGGGCCAGGCCTCACAGAAGCCAAAGATTAGGACAGTAGTCGAATCACGATCATCCTCAGCATTTAATAATAGCAGCTAACGATTATTTTGAGTAAACGGGGTGCTGGGCCTTTTGATTCATCCTCTCACCTAACCCTGGCCAAGGCCTGTAAGCTGGAGCATAGTGTTGCCATTTACCCAGAGGAGGTGGAGCCCGGTTTGCACTCGGCCGTGCTGCTGACCACTTGCCCGGCCTACGGCGTGTCAGCATCCTGTCCTGCCGCAAGGGAGCGGGGACCAGGGAGCCAGCAGCAGGGCTTGCGGCTTAATCGCTAAGGAGACCCGGCGGGGTGGGGGGCATCCTGACTGGCAGCCTTGCTACATTCTGCGCTAGGATTTAGGAGATGGGAAAGGCGGGCTCCCCCCTCCCAGGGTGCCCCGGCAAAACAATGCATTTTAAATGTCTCCCAAATTGCTAAGCTATTTCACTGCTTCTGAGGAGAAATAGCTTGGGGGAAGAAGCTATTGGCCCTTTGTGCCCTGAACAGCAAAACAAAATGCCAAATGGGAAAATGAAATCAGAGGACATTGTGGGAAATGGGGGAGGGGGAGGATCACTCGGGAATAGTTTGCTGTGCAGGTTTGGGGAGAGTATTGAACCTGCGTTTCCAGGTGGATCTCTAGGAGGCTGTGTGGTATGGAGGGTTTTGAGCCTGGGCTCTAGGGTCCGAAAGTCCTGATCAGACCGCAGCCTGTGACTCATGCTCCCATGGTGGCGTGCCCGTGAGGATTAAGTGTAAGCAAGGCTCCTCGTAGGCAGAGGGTTCTCTGTGGCTCTTGAAAAATGCAGATGCCCAGACCCCACCATCAGAAATTCTGATCCTGTTGGTGTGGGGTCAGCCCAGGCAGGGTTGGTTGGTAAAGGTCCCCACGTGAATGTAGTGAACGACCCAGCTGAGAACCCCTGCCTAATTCCTCCCTCCCCCTCCCTTGGTTTTCTCCCCTCTCGAATGGGCGTGATATTCTGTGAGGAAACAATCCCCAGACCATTCGGAGTGACACACACATGCTCTCGGTAAACTGTGGTGAGGTGTTGGGAGCAGACCCAGCCTGTTTTCAGTTACACCTTTGCCTCTGAGAGGAACCAGCTCCAGCCCTGTTTGCTATTTGGCACAGAAAAGAAGCCCTGGGAAAAGGGCCTGTGGTTGGCACAGAGCAGCAAGGACTCAGCCTTTTTGCTAAAAACCCATCACCCGCCCCCACTCAGGGGATGGCATTGGTTAAACACACCGCATACACATATAACACATATAACTTCTCGAGGGGAGCTGCACGTTCATTCCTGGGACCCAGGCTACTGCTACAAGGCTTTCTCACTGAGACTTTTCAGAAGGTTCTAGAAATATGGGTTAGGCAGGCCTGTGGCCAGGCGCATCACAGCAGCAAGACAAATCCCCACGTCCTGAGAAGAGAAAATGAGCCTGCTAACCTCTAGATCTCTCTGTTTGCTGGGTGATATGGTGGGATGGGAGCCTGAGAACAGGGGTGACTAATGCCCTGTGAGGAAGAGAGCCCATCGCCCTGGAAACAGACCATAGGAAACATGGAGAATAATTCCCCACCTGTACTCAGACCTTTACAGTGTATGCTCATCATAACAATGGCAGTTGTTGATGGGCCATCAGCCAGGGACTGATTTTTCAGCCATTGTCACCAGCACCTAACCCCCCCAACACACACACACACACACACACACACACACACACGCACACACAAGGCAGGGCTGAGGATCCTGATTTCGTAGGCAGGGAAACTGAGGCTCAAGGGGCCAGAGAGCTAGTAAGTGGTGAGGCTCAGGCTTTTGCGAATTTTAAGCAGCCCCTTTCAAACTTTCTCATTCAATCTTTCAACCAGCCCAAGAGATGGGCCAAGAGGAGGTTGTTATCCCTATTTTAAAGATGAAGAAAGGTGAGGCTCAGAGACACGCAGTGATTTCTCTAAGTGTCACACAGCTAAGCACCAGGGCCTGCCCCCCAATCATGTCCCCTCTGGGTGCCTACCAGCTGGGCTGCCCGCATGCTCCAAACACTCCCATCCTTCATACCCCTCCCAGAACCCACCCTGGTTTCTGTTTTCTAGCTGTGTGACTGACCTTGGAAGGCTGATTACCTCCTGCCAGGTGGGGAGAGGAGCACCTATCTCTCGGGGCTGCTGTGAGAATGATGAGGTCCTTGGCCCACACAGGGTCCTGGCTGATGGACACTTGCTAATCAGACAAATTAATTTGCGGAGAATTTCTCACACCGTCATCCGGCCCAACCCTAGGACGAGAGGAGACGGTGACTTGACCAGGGCCACACAGCAAGTCGGGGCAGGGCTGGCTGGTTCTCAGCCCTTGTATCCTGAATTCCCAGGCCAGTGCTCCATGCACCAGGACCAGATAGCACCCTAGGACCCAGGGGAAAGGTCAACACAAGGAAAGAAATCCAGGAAAGATCCCTCCACCTTACACCCCTGAGGGGAGCAGTGTTTCCCTGGGAAGGAGCATCCAGCACTCCCTTCAGAGAGAACTGAGCCCCACCCTGCCAGGCCCTTTAATGGCTGTGAGGCCCTCCTGAGGCCCAGCTTCCCAGTCGAGAACAGAGGGAAGGGGAAGGTTGGCCTCACATCCCAAAAGGAAAGGTGGCGATGGTGTTTGGGGTGGGGAGGCAGGCGGGCAACCTCACCGTCCAGGGCATTCGGCCGTCCTGCTGCTCATGCAGGGCCCCCGGAGCTGGGGGTGTGAGGAGAGTGAGCAGCTCTGAGGGGAGCAGCTCCTGCTATCTGCAACATCCCTGACCCCGACCTCACTGGGGAAAGAGTCAGAAGCAAGAACTGGAGTCGATGGCTGAGAAGGGTTGTTGCTACTCGGTCCCTGGAGAGAAAATAGCCATCGCCCCTGGATTATTCTCCAAAACTTTTTCTTTTTATGCCTGAGACATTCTGATGCAGAGTCTGTTCTGGAAATCTTTTTTTAAACTGTAATTATAATTAAACCTGCTTTGCAACATGAAGGGAAAAAAAAAAAAAAAAGCCCACGCTCCTTGAATTGCACCACCTATTCAAATTATTTACATTTTTATGTGATTCCTTCCACATTTATTCTACCACAGACTATTTCTGTTTGAAGGGGCGGTCTGTGGTAGGGTCTTCAGGATACTTGGGTTAGAGGCTTGGGAATAGCATTGTATAATGTCTGACCCTCATTCATTCGTTCACTTAAAAAAAAAAAATACGGACTTTTACTCTTTGCCAGGCTCTGTACAAGATCCCTGGAGTCCAAAGAAAAGTTAGACTTGGCTCTGCCTTCCAAAGAGGTCAAAGAGAGGAAAAAAGAAAGGGGGTTGCCATTTATGGGGCACTTACTATGTGCAAGGCCTCGTGCAAGGATTTTTTCTTTCCCTTTATAGCAGGAGCACAAAGAAGGGAGAGATCAGTGCTGTCTGGGCTGAAGGCTCTAGAAGGCTGCCTGGTGGGGAGGGGTGGGGAGCACCATTTCAGGAGACTGGAAATCATCTTTATTTAAACCCTGCTGGGTGTAGGGAAGCCGGCCTCCCTTACAGTAAGTGACCGACAGCCCCCTGCTGCATTTCCTCTGACCACCAGTGGCCTAGAGGTCCTGCCTCACTCTCTGATCGGACATGGGGAGCAGGACCATCAAGCGAGTCTGCCTAGACAAGTCTGGACTTGGCATTGCCAGTAGGACTGAGCAATTTCTCCTGTACGCTCCAGGACCTTTCTCTTCTATTATTCATGCTAACTGTGGAGCCCAGGCCATGTTAGCTTTGGTTCCATTTCAAATCAAAGAAAAATCCATTCTGCAAATATTTGTTAAGGCCCTCCAGCTTCTTATACAGACACTCTTTACCCGGATGGGTAAGACCTAACTTCAGGTTTCAAAGGGCTGTCATTCTAGGAGGGACAAGAGAGGGAATATTGCAAGAGCTGTCACAGGGGCATCACAGGAACATCTGCAAAAGGAATGTTCAGTGGATTCATTTGCTGCTCTTCAATGAGCACCTGCTTTATCCTAGGCCCTAAGGCCTAGGAGTTAGAAAGGAGCAGGATATGATCCCTACTCTTGGGAAGCGCACACCCTGCTTCCTAAGCAAACAGAACTATACTTTTGAGAAGCTGTCTGTGAGGTGAGGGAGAAGGAAGACTGTGGGAACAGAGGACTACCTGCGGATGGGGGAGCAGGAGGGGGCCTGGTATCTGTCAAACACCAACCAGATGCTACGGCTTTGCATGTTACATCCCTTCTCAGGTACTCCTCATGGATTCTTTTTACAGATGTGGAAACTGAGACGAACAGAGTTAGGTCACTTGCCCAAGATAACAAATTATGAACATACAGAATTTTGCATTCTGTTCCATAATATATCCATATATACATTCCTAGAAAACTGTGTTTTAAAAGACTTGCTGATAAGTAAAATTGATACTCCTTTGAGATTCACCCTAAGTATCCACTTGTTCTTCTTCCTTCTCCTTGTAGATGGTCCTTTTGGGAGGGTAGCAATAGGGCTCAAGGGAACAGGATCAGGAGGAAATAGGCAAAAGCCCTTACATATATTTTTAGGTTCCCTAGAATTCAACCAGAAAGAAATTCCACCTAAGGAACTATGCTAATTACATCTGTTTTAGTACCTGTGGATTTCTTACTAACACTTTCCACGAGCCCTAGGAACTCCAGGATAGCCCTCCTTCACAATCTCAATGAGTTGTTTAAACATTTATTTTGCATGCTCTCAGGTATTACATGTGCTAAAATTTCCCCATAGCTGGGTCTGCAAGGATTGACTGCCTTTCTGGGGTTAGGACATGGATTTGCTGGCTTCCATGCCCCACCCTTCTGTGTTAACCTGGCCTGGGCCCGCTGTAGACAGAGCCCAGCCCTCCAGGGTCCCCAATGCCTTCTTCCTCCTCCCTTCTACAGAGTTCCTCTCCCCCCTCCTCCTCCCCTTCTCCTCCTCCCTCCTCCATCCCCCTTTGGTTCCTCATCTGTCCTCCTCCTCTCTCCCATCCTTTCCTCCTCCCGCATTCCCTCCTCTTCCCTCTGTCTTCCCCCTTCTCCCCTCCCTTCTTTCTCCTTGATCATCTCTCTGCCAGGACTCCCTTGAAACTCCCTACACCAGGGCTTTTTAAGCTAGGGTCTGGGACTCCCTGCAGAGTCCGTGAGTAAGTTTCAAAGTGTCTGTTCACCCTGGAATGAGAGCCCAGCGTTCTGGGGTCATGGGCATAGGTGTCTCTTCTTGAGGAGAAGTTGCTGGGCTTTGATCAGATTCTCACAGCATCCTGGGGTTGGACACACCACTTCTCTTTCCGGTTCTTTGTCTCTGGTTCATTGTTTTCCTAACTTCCCAAAAGTGAGTTTCACAGTTTACTTATAATTGATTCAAAATTTTGCAACTATTGAAAAAGTATGTGCACAGAAAGCCTTTGTAGAGAGAGAGCCCAGTGCTCGGGAAGCCTGAGCGGCCCCGGCAGTTGTGTGGATTAAATGAGATCTCATGGGTGAGAGTGTTCAGCATGTAGTCAGTGCTAACTAAGGGACAGTCTCCAGCCCTCCCCATTTCTCTTGAAACACTGCTCTTTGCAGATGAGTAAAGTTGTGTCTAGTTTTCAAGGGCTGCCATGAGACAGTACCTCAGACTGGGTGGCTAAAAAACAGAGATCTATTTCCTTCCCGTTCTGCGGCCTCAAGGTCCAAGATCAAGGTGTTGGGAGGGTCAGTTTCTTCTGAGACCTCTCCTTCGCTTGAAGATGGCCGCCTTCTTCCAGCGTCTTCATGTGGTCTTTCTTCTTTGTGTGTCTGTGTCCCAAGCTCCTCTTCTTAAGAGGACGGCAGACATACTGTATTAGAGCCCACTCGTATGTCTGCATTTTACCTTATTACCTCTCTAAGACCCTATCTCAAATAAAACTCATATTCTGAGGACCTGGGGGTTAGGACTTCAACATATGAATGGCCGGGGAGGACACAGTTCAGCCCCCAACACATTGGGTGGACGCCCTCCCTTGCACTGGTCTCACCAGGGCCCTGCCTGAGGGGTCAGGCTCAGGGAGGGGGGAACGTTCCCCAAGCCAATCAATTGAAAACTATTGCATTTAGAACTTGGTCTTCATTCAAACCACTATTGACAGAAGGCTATTTAGGAAGCACTTTCTGGCTGAGCGGGTCCAGGATTAATTATTAAGGACCCATCCTTGGCCTGGCAGGAGTCATGGACACCACGTGAGCAAGGAGCAGGCCCACGTGGTTGCCTCTGCTTCCTGACAGATAAGAAGAGGCTGTGTTTTATTTATATGTGCAGCTATTCTTAGTCATGTACCTTTCCCTATATCTCCAGTGGAAGGGATTATTGTAACTACTCCATCTTGAACCCGTCTCATAGTCAGATTAATAGATGGGGTTCAGGTCATTGCCCTGGAGTTGAAGAGCAAGGATGCATTATCCCCAACGCATTAGCAGATCATTAAAGCCGTGTGCGTAAAAGTTTAACACCTAGAACAAGAAGGTGGAGGGAAGGATGGCAAGGGACTGAGGTGCTGGAGCTAAGAAATAGGTTTAAAGCTTTCATATAAATATGCCACTCCCCTTGGAGAGTTTGGTTACCAAAATTCTTCCCCTAATATCACCTGCAATGTAAATACGCGGTCTGAAGACAATCTTTCACCAAGGCCAATGGCCGGAGAATCAGCCTCGGAGGGGCTGTTCCAGATGCAATAAATTAGAGCTGTGCACTTAATAATACACATTGGATGTGGGTGAATCAATAATCTCTGCATTCAAGTATAGATTCAAAGTAGTTTATTTCAGGAACAATAACCCTTGCTATTTATTTACATAGTTCTGTGACCTTAGGCAGTTTTTTTTTTAGAAAATTCGAGATGGCGAGGGTCTCTCTACTCTTGTTGTCCCACTCCACCCTCCAGTATTTAATTTTCCCAGATTGCCTGCCTCATGGATTGTAACCTCATTTATAATTTTTCCACCACCGGCTTTTCTCTGTTATGTGGACTGGCTCTGGGTTTCTGGCTCTGTTATGTGGACTGGCACTACAATATGAAGAGGAAAGTTCTCCACCGACTAGCTGTTTTGCTTTGGCATGTCATTTACCTTTCTGGGCCTCTTCTGTAAAGCGAGGATAATATACCTGCTTTATGGAATTGCTAGAAGGATTCGAGATAAAGTATGTGAAGCCTTCTCTGCAGTGCCTGGGATACCAGCTGCTTGACAAATAGATGTGATTATTATTACAAGATTCCCTAGATGGCTTTGGTGGGTGGAAGGGGTGCTCTGGGCAAGCAGCACCCCAGATTCCTACCTCCTCTCTATTACCTAGGGAACCTCCACTCTGAGCCACAACTGCCAGCCTGGAAACCGAGGCTCTCACTAGTTCAGCCAACTATCAGCACGATGATAGGAAAGATGATAGTACTCATCCAAGACATGGGAGTATTAGGAAAGGCACTGCAGTATAAAAGAAAGAATATAGTTTTGGCAGTTAGAGAGATCTGGATTCACATCCTAGATTTACCACTTTACCTCAGGCGTATCACCTCATTTCTTTGAGACTCGGTTTAGTCATCTTTAAAAGTGAGATAAAACATATTTGCTTGGAAAGGCTAATGGGACAATGAAATTAAACCTTCTACACATGTAAAATACCACCTTCAGTTCCTGGCACAGAAAAGGCACTCAGACCTGGTAACAACATCATCCTCATCCTCATCGTCATCATCACCATCATTGTTATGAATATTACCTTGTTGGCAGTTGTTTCTGGAGATTTTGACTATGTCAGGAGGAATTTTGAAATGAAAAGCCTCTCTGCAGTGTTAACGTTCTGTTTTGTCTTTTGGTTTTTTTTTCCGCCCCCCTAACCCAATGCACTTTTTCTAAAGACTGGCAAGGTTTATGATTCCATCAGAATAAAGAATTTGGTAATAGGCATGAACAATTACACCCCAAACCTTGGGCAAGGATATATCAGCCTTTACTTTCACATGGTCCAAACATGGGAAAATCAAATGGTGTATGCTAATACTCATGGTGAACAGGGCTTCTGTGGAAAGTTCCACATTGATTGTCTCCTGGCACCAAGAGTCAAATGGCACCACGCCAGTTGCTGGTGATGCAATATGAAAATTGGCTGGCCATTTAACTGGACCCAGTCAACCTACTAGGTACGGCCTCAGATATGAGGCCATAAACTTCTGTTCTGCCACTTTTCAGGTCATGGGCCAAGAAGTAGAGGACTCTATAATTTTTTCATGTATTTTATTTATTTATTTATTTTTAAAGATTTTATTTATTTATTCATGAGAGACAGAGGGAGAGAGAGAGAGACAGAGGCAGAGGGAGAAGCAATCTCCCCGCGGAGGAGGGAGCCTGATGCGGTACTCGATCCCAGGACCCTGGGATCATGACCTGAGCCAAAGGCAGACGCTTAACCGACTGAGCCACCCAGGTGCCCCTATAACTTCCATCCTATATTTTGGCCAGTCCAATCAATATATTTCTTTGAAATGAAAAAATACTTTTAAAATACATGAAAAAGGGACGCCTGGGTAGCTCAGTCGGTTAAGCGTCTGCCTTCGACTCAGGCCCTGATCTCAGGGTCCTGGGATCGAGCCCACATTGGGCTCCCTGCTCAGCAGGGAGTCCGCTTCTCCTTCCCCTGCCACTCCTGCTCGCTGTCTCTCAAATAAGTAAAATCTTTAAAAAAAAGTTATATCTGACATTTGTACTTTCAAATGGAATAGTAAAGTTCTTATTTATTCAAATTGTTTTAATGATAAAATATTCCTAAGATAAAATTCACCATTTTAGCCATTTTTAAATATGCAGTTCAGCGGTGTTAAGTACATTTATATTGTTGTGCAGCCATCAGCACCATGCATCTACAGAACTCCTTTTACCTTCCAAACTAAAACTCTGTACCCATTAAACAATAACTCCCTTTTCTGTCCTCCCTCGACTCCCCAGTAGCCACCTTCCTAGGTACCTCAGATACGTGGAATCATATGGTATTTGTTTTTTGGTGACTGACTTATATCACCTGACATAATGTCCTCACGGTTCATCCATGTTGCAGCGTGTGTCAGGATTCCCTTCTTTTTTAAGCTGAATAATATCCCGTTGTATGTTTAGACTGAGTTTTGTTTCTCCATTCACCTTTCAAAAGGCACTGTTCCTTCTACCTTGTGGCTGTTGACTAATGGTGCTGTGAGCATATGGGTACACAAGTATCCATTCAAGTACCTGCTTTCAGTTCTTGTGGGTATACACCCAGGAGTGGAATTGTTAGGTCATATGGTAATTCTTTGTAAATTTTTGAGGAATTGCCACACTATTTTCCTCAGCAGTTGCTTTGCTTTACATTCTCACCAGCAATGCACAAGAGGATCCAATTGCCCCACATCCCTGACAGTGTTTGCTGTTTTCTGGTTTTGATAATAGTCATCCTAACGAGGGGTGCCTGGGTGGCTCAGTCGGTTGAGCATCCAACTCTTGATTTCGGCTCAGGTCATGATCTCAGGGTTGTGAGATCAAGCCCCGCTTCAGGCTCCTCACTTGGAGGGGAGTCTGCTGAAGATTCTCTCTCTCCCTCTCCCTGTGCTCTCTCTTTCTCTCTCTCTCTCTCAAATGAATAAATCTTTAAAGATAGTCTTCCTAATGAATGTGAAGTATGGAGTCTTTCTTACTTATTTCTCCCTTTCTTAAATTAATAAACTTTATTTTTTTAACAGCAGTTTTAGGTTCATGGCAAAATTGAGTGGGAAATATACAGAGTTCTCATATACCCCCTGCCCCCACACATGCACAATCTCCCCCACTGTCAGGATCCATATCATGGTGGTGCATTTTACAGTCAATGAACCCTACACTGACACATCATTATCCCCTAAAGTTCTGAGTTTACATTAGGGTTCCCTCTTCGTGGTGTACATTCTATGGGTTTTGACAAATGTATAATATGAAAGAGGTTCTGGTGATCCCTCCTTGATTTTTTTGCCAAAGTACATTTTTAGAACTGTATAATGAAGCTTGAAAAGCACAATCAGTGTTTTCCCTTTCCATGTTTCCTTGGTTAATGATAAGCCTGAACTTAAACATATTTACACAATATGGTGCCACTAAGTCGGCCTGGCAGTTCTCAAGCTCAGACCTGAGCCTTCATAGTCAGAGAGATCCTGATTCAGCTCCTAAAGCTACATTTCTTCCCTGTGTGCCCATGGGGAAGACACTTAAACTCTGTAATGCTCAAGTGTTTTCTTCTATAAAATGGGATTGGGTTATAATACTGAATTCATTGGAGGGTTGTGTGAATTAAATGAAATAATGCATATAAAGCCCTTTGCACTGCTCTTGAAACAGACTGGAGATTCAGTAATAACTAATATTATTCCAGAACATTCTGAGCACCTACTATTTGCCAAGCTCTCTATTGTTAATCACCTGCTTGGTCTTCAAACCTTTTTGATCATCTGTCCCTAACAGTAAATAGCTTTTGACTACACATACTCAGCATTTTCATCTTTATTTATAAGTTATATCCATGATTCACTCTCAATCCATGTACTAAACATTAGGAAAGTTTAATGCTGCCTTTCTTAAGATTAAGAGAGAGAGAGAGATGTTCAGGTATGTTCTCCCCAAATACCAATAAGTTGTCTTGAGTACTTTGTTTTAGAGGACTCTGGTTTTGCTTATTTAAGACAAGGGTTTGCAAATTTTTTTTTATAAAGATAGATAGTATAAAGATTTTTGAATTTCTACAGTCTCTGTTTTTTTTTTAATTATAATTTTATTTTAAGTAAAAACAAAATTTTAAGTAAGTGCTATGCCCAGCGTGGGGCTTGAACTTACAACCCCAATATCAAGAGTCACATGCTCTACCGACTGAGCCAGCCAGGCACCCCTTGTCCAGTCTCCATTGTAATTACTCAACTCTGCTATGGATAAAAAAGCAGCCAGAGACAATATGCAAGCAGATGGGTGTGGCGGTGTGCCAATAAAGCTTTATAAATACAAAAACGGGTGTTGTTCATAGTTTGCAGACCTCTGACCTGAAGATTGAATTATGTTATGATGCCTGTTATGAAGATGAATCTGGCAGGGGTATTGAGGGTTAGCAGAGAAGGGGCAAGAATCAGCCCAGAGAGTCTAGTAGCAGAGGCTGTGGCAGGGTCAAGGCCACGGGTGATGACAGGGTGAACCTCTCAAGCAGGAACCAAAGGGACCTCAGCAAATTCTCATTTCTTTCTCTATTCTGGTAGATGGATGCTAGCAGCATACTTTGGCCCATGCTTTCCCTTCCTGGGTGAATTAAGTGAATGTGATTATATTTACATGTACTAATACTATGTTATTATTACTAAATATATACTACATAGTATGTATTACTATTTAATGAGTCCTATACCTCCATGCATCTATAGGAACTTGTCTCTACATACACATGAATCTGCATGCAGCTCCATGTTGACTCATTAGCTTCCTTGAGTCCTTTGGAAAAGGAGACAGAGTAAAAGTGAAGGAGCAAATAATTATATGTCAAATAATTAAAAGTACTATTGAGAAAGAATGCCTTTCAAATAGTTTTTTTAATTGGGTTTTAATATGGCTGACTTGGAAAGTTTCTCTCCGAAGATGATGTTGATTGACAGCCTATATAGTTATTAATAACATGTAGTCAATCTGCTAGGAATATATTAAGTGTTCGGGAGCGAGAACATCAGGGAATGGCTGCCAAGGATTCAGGCAACAGTCTCTGCTTGGGACACATTATTTTCTTGGCAGAGAGTCGGTGGCCATTGCACAGAGCTGGAGTTGGTGGTGTATAGCCTAAGATGGCCCGAGGGTCTGTATCTCACGGTTTTGAAATGTCAACCACCTCTACTGAGACCAGAAGCCACAGTTAAATGATTGGTCCTCCAGGAAGTGCATTCAGCAAACAGTTTATAATCAGAAACTCCTAACCAAAATTTTAGTAACATCTCCTGAATACCACATCTCTCAAACTAGGCTGGGTGACTTAAAAAAAAAATTATTATCATATTTTTTCATTTCAAAATTTAGACCTATTTATTCTTGAAAATTTAGAAACTATAGATGAGCACATGGAAGAAAATAAGAAGTATCTCTTCCCCCACCAGGTTGAAATAAATGCTCTTGCTTTCTCTGATCCATAAACATACACGCGCACACAGATGCACACACACACTTCACCTTTGTCTAATTTCTAAAAATAGTACCCTACTCCCTATTGAATTTGGTGATCTGCTTTTCTCATTTAACAATATGTAATGTATGGCTTTCCATGTCATTACATAGTCATCTACAGAATCAGTTTGTAAGGTTACATAGTATTTCATCATATAGCATGCCAAAGGCTTTTTTTACATTTCTCCTACTGTTAGACATTTGGGTTGATTCCCATTTTTTTCACTCTTCTGCTCCATACTGTACTGAGTACCAGCACTGATATTCGACCAGATAGCACTGACATAGTAATACAGCATGCCCTGTCTCAGCTAGTGGGTGCCTATATCGTCATTCATTATTTTTAATCTCACCCTCAGAAACATTTTTATATAAGTCTGTGGATTCCTTGGGATACTTTTTTGGACTACTAGAATTTCTGGGTTATCAGAATTCAATATTTTTTTTTTTTACAGATTTTGGTATATTTTGGCAAACTGGCCTCCAGAAACATAAGTACTAGGTAACACAAGGTTGGCCAGTGTGCAAAGCCCTTCTGAGCCCAAACCTTCTGGGGTATGTATTCAAGAAGTTTGATGAGGAAAAGAAAGAACAAAATAGAGCTTGATTTGGAGTCAAATAAAGATTGACTTAGATGTGGACAGTGTATTAATTGGGGACCTGGCAAGAAAGAATGGCATTTCAGATGGGGTGGTTAAGGAGAATGCTGTGAAGGGGCTATTCTTCTTTTTTTTTTTTTTAAGATTTTATTTATTTGTCAGAGAGAGAGAGGGAACACAAGCAAGGGGAGTGGTAAGCAGAGGGAGAGGGAGAAGCAGACTCCCCGCTGAGCAGGGAGCCCGATGTGGGACTCAATCCCAGGATACTGGGATCATGACCTGAGCCGAAGGCAGACGCCCAACCGACTGAGCCACCCAGGTCCCCTAAAGGGGCTGTTTTTAATGTGTGGCAGAATTAGGGGCAACCAGGAAGTTGAGGCTAGCAAGAGCTGGGAGCTGTGGCCACCCAAGGCCAGATGGGGTGGTGGGGGTGGGGAGGGACAGGCACTGGGACCTGGACCAGAGCAGTAGCTGTAACTATATATAGCAAAGGCTGTCCCAAAAGCATGATGCCCTTTCACACAGGTCTGCAGCTACTGCCAACCCACAGCACAGCAGAGAGGTTGCCGGTGAGTAAATACCCCAACCTCATTCTGCTCCTAACTTTGACCTCCTGCCAGACTCCCATTGGCTGAACCCACTTGGAAGCCAGAGGGAAGCCCACTGATCCAGGTTAACCAGTGGCCTCCCAGGGCACTGAGCAGGAGGGAGAAAGGTGGGAAGGCTCTGGATGGGCACACTGAGACATCTGGCTGGCACAGCCCTAGACCAAGGCATGGACATCAGTCTTTTTTTCAAATCAGGGTCTGAAGGCTGAGGGAAGAATGGATTGAAGAAAAAGAAATTGAAGATGGTAAGGAAACAAAATCACAATTCCAGCCCCGTCTTTTGGCTGTTGTAGGAGTATTGGAGACAGAGGGAGGTATGAGTCAGGAAATCTCTCCCCTGAGAGCATCATGAACTGCATTTCACATTTGCCACCCCTCGCGATCCACTCCCAGCAGAGTTTTGAAGGTTTTCAGTAGCACCTGGGCACAGAACAGACAAAAGGGAGGATGAAGAAGAGGTGGGGCATGGGGGACAGAACCAAGATGATCTTATGTAACTTACATCCATATGAAAACACGTTTTATTTTAAGGTGTGCTATTTATGAATTCCTTAGGGGGTTAAAAAGCGTAAGAGATGGGTCTTCGAAGAGATGTCAATAAAAAATCTCTGAGCTCCTGGAATAACGACACTGTTGTTTTGGCTTTCTGTTTTTCCAAAAAGGCCATCTGTTTTCATCAACATCAACAAGAATCTCTAGCCACCTTTTCCCTCATAACCCTCTGTCTCTTTGCACAAATGACAATATGCCCTTCGTGATTCATTCCTGAAGACATTCTTCTGGACTAAATGCTGCTACTAAATTTGTACTTCAGTTTGCACCGTGAGCACCACATGATCCTTGCTCAGGCAGCAACCACACTATTGCAGCTTTCATTTCCCGAGCCCCAGATTGTTACCCTGGGGTGGCCAGCAGCTCCATGCCAGGCTTTATGCAACTGGTTTCTCCTGTTTCTCAAGGGATGTGTGAGGTCTTTGAGGGAGCCCCATAAATAGCACCCCTCCTTCCACCTGAGTCCTGAACAAATTGAGAGACAAATCAAGGGTGACAGATGGAAGCCAAAATATCATGTTTATTACCAAGAATGAATAATTTCACTTGGTAAGAGAGCTGAATCGACTTGATAATTGGATCCAGGATTAGGCAGACTGCCCCACCTGGTCACGGGCAGTGCAGGATGGGGGCAGAGGAAGAGCCAGCCCCTGGAGGTGTAGAAACAAGTGTTACTAGCTGCCGAGAGGAAGCAGGGTGATGCTCAACCTAGCATACTCGGTTTATTCTTCCTCAGTTTACCTCCAGTGTAGCTAACTCCACTACCTGTGAGTAAAGGGTCAGAGAGAGGCCAGGAGGGTTATGAATGGGGCTCCCTTTCTGTGGAAATAAATATCGGAATTAGAACAAAGTTTTCCTTTGTTCCTTGTTCACATGGCATGGGTCACACAGAAGCTAAAAGATGTGCCTTGCATGAGCCTAGTACTTAAAATACACTGAGCAAATATGTGTTGACTTTATGTATTCATTCACTTAACGAATAGTTACTGAACAAAGACACAAGGCCGAGGGAAGGAGTTTAGCTTTTTTGTTCTTGGTACAGCAGGGAACCGCTAGAAGATTCTGAGCAAGGGAGAAACCCGATGAGATTTACACTTTTGAAAAATTACTCTTGTTGCCTTTTGGAGAATGGATTATAAGGAGGACAAGTTGCAGACATGGAGAAACAGATTAGGAGGCTTTCACTGCTGTCCAGATGAGAAGTGATGATGTCTAAGACTAGGGGGAACCCCGAGGAGAAAGACACAAATGGACAAGTGGGGAATAACTTGCAGATAGAGTTATCAGGGTTTGCTGATGGATTGGAGTGAGGAGGGGGAGAAGAATTGAGAGTGACCTGCAGTTTTATTTGAGCAACTGAATGGATCAGAGATAAAGTAGACAGAGAGGGACAGGTGTAGGGTAATGAACCTGGACTACCCAGGTTCTTTTGGAGGCTTGTGGTGGGCTGATCATACATCTCTGTTTGTCTGGGCCAGTCCTGGTTTGCACCTGCTGACCCAGCATAATTATTAAGAATGTCTCCTTTCAGGGGTGCCTGGATGGCTCGGTCGGTTAGGCGTCCACCTTTGATCTCAGCTCAGGTCTTGATCTCAGAGTCCTGAGTTCAAGCCCTACACTGGGCTCCATACTGGGCATGGAGCCTACTAAAAAAAAAAAAGAATAATTCCTTTCACCCTCAAAAGTGGCCTGCTTTGGATGATTAAGTACCTGGTCACTCAAGCCTAGAAAGAATTTTGAGCTAGTAGAAAAATATTGGAAATGTGCTTTGACATGTGAAAAACAGTGTATAACTGAAAAGCGTCAATCAGCATTTGTTATGTTAATGAAGATTTGTCCAAAAGCTGAATCGTGTTTGCTCATGAACGTTTCACAATTATTTTAGGTTACTTTCCTCTGTTGCCTGATTCACCTTCCATACCCTGTGGCTCCCAATCCTAGAATGGGACTCTGTTCCTGCATCCTTCTCCTCCCCCTCCTCCCTCTCCCCGCTCCAACCTTACCCCAGGTACCAATAATTTCTAAAACACATACTTCATTGCCCTATGGGGGCTCTCCATTTGAAGGAACCCGATGGTTCGTGTTTTTATAGATCAAAGCTTTGTGAAGTACTACACAGTGGGTCCCTGCTCTACCACTTTTTCTTGGCTAGGTTCACCTCAAGGAAGACTCAGTCTTATAAAACAATCCGCACTCATCCTGGCTCCCAGAGTACTTTGTGAAAATGAAAATACCCACTTTGCAACTGCCTTCCCTTCTTGAAAATGTCTAAATATACAGTGGTGCCCACAGAGGCTTTTGCATTTTACACAAATGCCACAGCTCTGTTTGCTGGGGGAGGCATGTCCCAGTTTGGAGAAGGACATTTCTAGATGCCCAGGCTGGGGTCCCAGCCCTTCCCCATTGTGGGACACCTGCAAAGTACTCCTTTCTCACTTTCTCAGGTCTTCATCTCCTCACTGTAAAATAGGGGAAGCGGTCTCTCCCACCTTTGTAATTGCTTCCAACTCACTGCTTGTTTTCATTAGGTGACAGGACAGAGCATTGCCTGATCATGACGCTTGTGGACCCAGGGGGGATTATGGCACTGTCCTTATTTCTCGAGCCAAATTTGAACTGTCTTGAGCCTTCACACACAGACTGATGCAAGTCCATGTCATTCTCCAATGGCTCCCCTGCCCTGCTTCCCCTTCCCAACAGACCCTAAAGCAAGGACATTGGCACAATCTGTGTGCTGTTCATCCCAAAAGGCCTCTCAGACTTTTTAGTATTCATTTGCATTACTTTGCTAGGACTGCTAAAACAAAGTACCACAAATGGGTGGCTTACATAACAGAAAGTTACTGTTTGGAGGCCAGAAATCCAAAGCAAGGTGTCTCCAAGGCTGGGGCCTTCCAAGGGCCGTGGTGGAAAGTGTGTTCCCAGCGCCTCCCCTGGCTTGTGGTGCTTGGCTGGCATCTTCGGCGTTCCTTGGCTTCTAGAAGCATCGCCCCAGTCTCTGCCTTCACCTTCACATGGCATCCTTCCTGTGTGCATGTCTATCTCCAAATTTTTCCCTTTTAAAAATACACCGGTCATATTGGATTAAGGGCCCATCCTACTCCCGTACATCCTCCTCTTCCCTGATGACATCTGCAGTAACCCTATTTTAAAATAAGGTCACATTCTGAGGTACTGGGGGTTGACTTCAACATCTGAATTTTGGGGGACACAACTCAACCCACAAAAGCTCTTTTAACTACAGCCCACTGCTATAGTTAACACCATTTTGCCTCACAGACTACCACTGGCCCAGGGCCACCGACCAGTGCTGGACTCTCACTGTGGCAAAGTCTCGTTTGTCCAGCTTCCTACCCAAGTGTGCATGACCCGTGGAAGGAAAGGGGTTTTCTTCTTTGTGCTACCATTTGCCTCAGATGTTCCTCACTAGGCTGCGGCGATCACTAGGACCCTTAGCACCATTCTCCCGCTGACACTACCAAGGTCCCATGAGCTCAGAGGTGTTCAGAACAGCTAAGCATGAAGAGCTCATGGGAATGCAATAAAGCCAGCCGACTCTCTAGAGGCAAAGATGCTCAGACCTTGGACACAAAGTCCTGTCCCATTTTCCCCTGGAATGGGGGGGGGGAATCCCTTATATTTATTTCAAATTAATGTCAAGGTCTTCTGCCCTCTTAGTCCCCTGGCTTCCTTGCTGTATCAAAAACCAAATATATAGAAAGAAACACAAGTTGTTCCTCATGATATATCCTGCTATAATGTATGCAATCGGTAAATGTTTATTGAGCAGCTACAAAGTGCTGTATTGGGTACCAGATTTGAAGTCGAACACTCCATTCTTCTGCCCTCGGTTTATGATGAATGATCCAGATTTTAAATAGTCACCTGACAGCCAATCTGCCAGAGAAGGGCAGTGGCTTGCCCAAGGTGCAGCACAACGAGTGTGTGTCAGAACTAGAACTAGGGTAGATGTCTCCTAGCGCCTCGTATGTGTACAGTCCATGTGGCTTTCCACCTGGGGGCCGGGAAATTCTGAATGCGTGTCTTTTGCTGCCTGACAAGCATGGCCTGTGCCCTGGTCTCCGACCACGGTGGGACTGGTAGTGGCTTGTGGTTCAGTGTTGGCCTCATGCTTGTTCACGTGGGAGGGAGCATATCTCACGGTCTGACATGGGATCTTGTAAAGGAAACCATCGAGGAGAGCCCGAGCCTGACCAGAGATTTGTTAAATTAACAGTCTCTGGGGGAGTTTCAGTCACTGCAGCAGAAATGTGCTGATTAAAGAGACAGCTTGCTGGAAGGGGGAGGCCTGGGAGACCTGCTCTGCATCCATCCCCTCTAGGCACTGGCTTTGTGATGCTGAGCGGGTTACTCAACCTCTCTGAGCCCCAGTGCCTTCCCTCTCCTGACCCATTCAGTGCCTTGATCAGGGAGAGGAACGAAGCTGCTTCCCAGCTGCTGCTGAGGCCAAGAGCCTGGGCTTCCTTCCCAAATGTACCAGTTTATCTCTTGCCGTATAACAAACCACCCAAAACTCGGTGCTTTAAAACAACTCTTTATTTTTGCTTCCTAGTCTGTGGGTTGGTTGGGCAGTGCTGATGAGCTGCGTGAAGCTTGGCTGGACTCGTTCATCCATCCGAGGTCAGCCTAGGGTGACCAGCCCAACCCACTTGCCTGGGACTAAAAGGCTTCTGCGGGTGTGTGGCATTCGGTTTTCAAGTCTGAGGCAAAAAGGGGGTGAGTTGGTCACCCTCCATCAGCTGGTGGAGGGGCTGAGGGCTGATTGTCATCTGGGACAATGGGGATATAGGGGAGGATGACTGGGCATGTGCTTCTTGTGGTCCAGTAGACTGACCTGGGCTTGATTGCCTGGCGACCAAGCTCACCTCCAAGAGAGCAGGAAGACATGAGCTCAGAACTCGCACATTATCACTTTGCCTCATTCTGTTGGTTAAAGCAAGTTACCAGGTCAGCCCAGATTTAATAGATGGGAAAATGGTCTCTATCTCCTGATACGAGCTACAGTCACATTGCAAAGGGGTGTGTCTCCAAGGAGGGCAAGAATTGTGTCAATTTTATAATCAATCTACTGCAAAGCACAAAGAGCTCTGTTTTCTGCAGCAGTCGGATACCATTCCCACCAGCCCTCGGGCTACCAGGAGCCACAAGATGATGCAGCAGAGCAGGCTTAGGGCCTCCCAAAGACTCCCCTCTTTGTGTCTTGTTTTCTCCCCCCTCTTCTTAGCCCTAAATGGAATACCCTTTCTCTTCACCTGGCCAACTCTTTCTCTTTTGGAATGCAGCTTGGTAGTCACTTCCTCCAGGAAGCCCACCCTGGCCTCCCATGCTGGTTTAGCATCCCCTCACCCCCCCCTGGGCCACCATCCCATGCTCCCACGGCCCTCTGTGCTTCCCTGTATCACAGCACTGGCCACTAATACCAGCACTGCGGGGACTGGGAGCTCCTTGACTCCAGGGATGGACGGATTTGTCTCTGCATCCCAGCACCCGCACAGAGGGCATGGTGCAGAGCACATGCTCAAAAGTGTATTCTTTAGAGGTGGCTTGAGGTCATTGCTAATTAAAGAGCTCAGTTCTCTTGAGCCCCAAAGGCGTTGTTCTGCCCCCTCCTCTCAGGCAGGCCCCAGTCCGCAGCAGACGTCAGCATCATCCTGCCCCCATCTGCCAGGCACGAGACAATAATCTAACCGTGGTCCCAGCTCTGCTAACTGGTTCATGCTTTTTTGGGCCTTGGTACTGTCAAGGGTGAGAGTCTGCACACGGAACGACAATAATGACACGGCTGCCAGTGTGGAGGGCAGACCCGCATCAGGCTCTCCCTGCCATGGTGGGGGACTCTTCTTTCAGAATCCCTGCAGGTGCCCAGCATTTGTGCCCGGCCACAGTCCTGCAGGCCCTGTGGACACAGAAGGAGCCAGTTTGGGGAGGGCCGGCCCCCACACCAAGACTCTCTCTGTATCCTGACCACCTCCCCTCCTGCCTACCCCATCTTCTCCACCCACAGCCCCCACCCTTGTGCCGGCCCGTCCCTTCACTTGAGGGTTCAAACAGCCTCTAAACCAGACTCCCTGCCTCCACACTCACACATCCACCTGGAAGTCAGGTGGAAGTACTTTCAAAGGCAGGAGAATGCGGTGATTAGGAGCAAAACTCAGGAGCCAGACCACCCAGCTTCTGCCACTCCCGGCTGGGGAGCCTGGGGTAATTTTCTTAACCTCTCTGAGTCTCCTCATTTGTCAGTGAAGATAATGAAAGCACCTCTGTCTTAGGGTTGCTTTGAGGATTAGCTGCGGTGATATGTGCATGATGCAGTAGTGCTCGATATATGTTAGACATTGTTGTGATCATCCCCACCCTGTTTCAGACCCTTTAATGGGTCTCCAGTGGCCACAAGTTGAAGTTCAAGCTCCTATTACAAAGATCAGGCTTTTGCCCTTTACCTTTTAGCCTTCTCCTACCTTGAACACAGATATAATGCTTGGAAGTATGGCAGCCACCTTGCAACCATGAGGAAAATGTTAAGGATGGCAGAGCTGTAAAGGACCCTGGGGCCTTGATGACACCGTTGAACTGCTGTGCCCGCCTGAACTACTTTTCCCAGGCTACTTATTGCGTGAAACAAATAAACTTCGCGTTTGTTTCACGGGGGCAAGGGGAATCCTAGCTTCTAGGCCTGACATTCACGAGTTTCCAAGAGCTGGTTCTTTTTCCTTGTGCAGCCTCATTTCTGAAATCATATCCCATCCCCCACTCCTCAGCTTTATGTTCCAGCTATACTGAACTAACTACCTGGAGCTCCTTCCACACACCACTCCGTTTGGTGCCTCTCGACCACTGCTCATGCTTTTCTCACTTCATTTCTGTCTGGAACTTCCTGGCCCCTCTTCTCTGTTTTCTTCCTGGCAAACTCCTATTCAGCCTTCAAAATCCTGCTCTGATATTAACTCCTCTGTGAAGATGTAACTGGCTTTTCCATTCTTGACATATTAATCTCTGCCAGCCTATAGAATTGAAATAGAGGGTCTGAGATTGATTCCCACTTCTGCCATCTACTAGTAACTAACCTCTCTGGGCCACAGTTTGCTCATGAGTTAAATGAACAAATAGTAGGGTTTTGTGAAGGCTAAATAAGATAATAAACACTGATAGATTTAGAACAGCCAATAGTACATACTCAATAAATGTCAGTTATCATCTTTTTCATCATTCTTATGCTTCCAGGTGTTTCATCCCCACTTGCTCATAAATCTCTCAAGGGCAGGGCCCTATTTGATTCCTCTCTGAAGGTCCTTCCCCTAACACGGCAGCCGGCACACAGAGGGGGCATCAGGAAACGGGGCTGACTTAGCCTTTACAATCCTCTCAGAAAGCAGAGCATATTCCATCCCCTTGGCATTGCCACAAATGGAGCTGATGAGGCCTGGAAGAAGAAATAACCTCTACTTCCTGCTCTGGGACCTTTCTTAGTGAGATCGCTTCTTGACCTATGTCTGTCAGAGGTCCTCCATGGAGTGTAAAGGGCCATTCAAACACTGCCCCAGGGGGGATTCAAACACAGCCCACCGCTGCTGCAGCGGATTCATGGCTGCGGTGTGCATGGAGCGCCAGCCAGTAGAACCTGCTCGGGCTCCAGTCCCCTCTGGGTCTGATCGGGACCCAGAAGACCCTCCCTATTCAGAGTGAAGAAGGTATGATTCTGATTCTGATTCTCCTGTGTTGTCAAAGTTAGGCAAACCTGGGTGCCTCTGGTGTTTCCTGGCTTTGTGGCTTGGACACATGATTTTAGCTCTTTGAACCTCAGTTTCCACATTCGTTAAAATGGGTTTATAGCATAGGATTGTGATGAGGATTGAATGTGACAGCTTAGGTAAAGCACCTGGCACAGAGGCTTTACATACAGTAAGTGCTCAACAAATGGCCCCTTACCTTTTCCCTCCCACCCTTTTCCTCCCAGCCTATCTGTGCTGGAGGTATTCCAGGAGGAATTCCGTCATCCCAACAAACAGGGGCTTGGCTGTGTGATAAGCAGGTTGGTTCTCAAGATTGAACATGCTGTGTTCACCGGGGATGTGATCTAGGAGCCCCCAGGCAGAGGGGCCACATTGGTGCCTGCAAATTCAGCTCGCTTTTCCTGACACATAACTCACGCTACAGAAACAGTCCCATCAGAGCTGAAGAGTCATCCAGTCTTGTGCGAACATGGACCACGGGATCCTCACACAGGCCCACGGTGACTTGACCACGCTGCATGGCTTGGCCCGCTGAGCAGCCAACTGGGACTGCTAGCACCAGGAGGCCCCTGGGGCGCTGGCCGACTACCTCGAAGCTAGGAGGGAGACCTTCCAGGGCCCACCAGGCAGAGCCTGGAGCCCAACGACCTAACCAGATGGTGCCTGAGCAGCCGGTGGGGATGGGGGAGGACTCTGCAGGGGCTCCAGATCTCATCTCATCTAGATCTTTCCCTGTGGGCTTGCCATTTCAACTCTCGGACACTTATTTCCTCGTCTGCAAAGAGGCTAATGAGGACTAAATAAATGTAGTAAGTGTTGGGATTCTGGGGAGCAGAAGATAATCCCCACCTTCTGGCCCACCTTCCGAGTGAATTGAAACATAGAAGAATCGACACATAATGACAATAGTAAATACGTGGCCTTCTCGGCACAAGTTAGGTACAAACATTAGCTAGAGTGCACTTACTCTTTGTCAAGCTCTCTTCTGAGCACTTCATAATATAATTTAATTCTCACAATAATTCTATAAAGTAGGTACTATTATTATCTCCATTTTACACAGGAAAGCACCAAGGCACTGAAAGTTTCATTAATTTGCCCCAAATCACACAACTAGTGAATGGCCGACCAGGACGGAATGCTGGGTGGCCTGGCTTCAGAGGCCATGACCTTGAACAGTACACGGCACCCATTACAATGGAAAGCACACAGTGCAACTTCAGATCTGTAGCCAGAGGCGCTTGCTAACCCCTAGTTCACCCTAGAATTAGACAGCCTATCTGTTCCTTGCTGGAAAAGAGAGGTTTGTTTCTATAGGCCATTTGGGTGGCATGGGGGCAGGGGGCGGGGGACGCAAGGCAGGTCCAGTTCCGTCTTCCAAATCTGCCTGTCCCATAGCTGCCACGTCCCCGGAGCACCTGTTGGTTTCCTAGGTCTGCTGCAACAAATTGCCATAACCTCAGTGACTTAACACAACAGAAGTGCATTCTCTCACAGTTCTAGAGACTAAAAGTCCCAAATGCAGGTGAGGTCAGTAAGGTTGGTTCTTTCTGGTGGCCCTGAGGGAGAATCATCCCATGCCTCTCTCCTCGCGTCCACAGGGCTTCTGCACCGGCATGTATCCCTCCAGAGTCTGCTGCATCCTCGTATGGCATACGGCATTCTCCCCTGCACCTCACGGTGTCCTTTTCCATCCTCTGCAACGGTACTGTCATTGGATTTAGGGTCCACCCTAATCCCATATGGTCTTATCTAGATCTTTACCTTAACTACATCTGCAAAGACCCTGATTCCAAATGAGGTCACATTCTGAGGTTCCCAGCACACATGGACTTTGGGGGACACTATTCAACTGCGACAGGGAGGATCAAGCGAGGGGGCAAGAGAAGCCACAAGTTCTCCTCTAAAGGCAGATGCTCCGTAAGGAAATATGATGCAGAAGATCCTCCCATTTTAGTAGGTACTGGTGTGGCTGCTTTGTGATGGGAAGTAAAACAACAGTGGCCAAAGCCTAACAGATGCCTGTTTCTCTTGCACATAAAATCTCAGCGGCGGGATCGAGATGTTCTGCTTCACAAGGTTCTGCAGGGACTGAGGCTTCTTCTGTCTTACTGCCCCGCCATGCCCTAGGATATGCCCTACATCCCAAAGACAGAGATGGCTCACTAGAGGGGGCCGTGCTTTCACCGGCAGGTGGTGAAACAGGAAGTGGAGGGTACCCAGCTTCCTTCTGAGAGTGCAGCCAAGAAGTTGTGTATAACGCCTCCACTCACCCCCCCTTGGCCAGAACTCAGCTGGTCACAACTTACTGCAAGGGAATCTGGGAAATCTAGTCTTGGCTAAGAGGTCATATGACCAGCTAAATCTCAGGGGATTCTATTTTCTAAAAGAAAGACAGGGAGATTGATCATTGAAGGACAGCTAGCCTGAAGTATGGGAAGCCCCTGGCACATGGTAGGTGGTCAGCAAATTGTGATTTTGATCTTCTGCCGTGACATTGCTAATAATGTCTTCTCATTGGTCTCATGCCAATAAACCTCTACATTTTCCATTGACCCTGTCACCTGTCATCACAGTAACCCAAACCCACACCAATCATGACTTCATATTCTTGAGATGGTCCACTCCTTTTCGTACTCCTTAACTTGGCTCGCAGATTCTGCTGCTCTCCAGGCCTGCCTCCCTCACTCCCAGCTCACCCCTGGCCTTCAGGTTACAAAACCCTGGAGTAGGGAGGCTCTCCACATTCCCTATAGCTCTGGCTGCCAGGAATCTCCTGTGTCTTGGAATCTGAACCCCCAGGCACTGCACGTTCTGCCCATGCTGCGTGGTTGCCTTCCCGCATGCTGGAGGAGTTTGTGGAAAGAATTTTCTGGCATTAGAGGGTGAAAGTCAAAACAGTAATTACAAGAACATCTGTTCCTGAGTGGAAAGCGTATCCTCTGCACACTAGGACACATGCCTGCACCGTTCAGCAAGCTGGAGGCTGAAATGGAAGAGAATGTCCTGGGAGCAAGGACTAATGGACCCAGCCAGGATGGAGGCTGTGCTTCCTGGCAGGAGGCTGTGCTGGGGAATGGGGAGGGGCAAGGGTAGGAGGTGAGGGACCAAGTGAGTGAGTACAGGGTGGAGGGAGTGAGTGAAGGAAGGGAGGAGTGAGTGAGTTGATGAGTAAATGAAGAAATGAATGAATGAATGAATAAGTGAATGAGTAAGTTACTGAGTGAATGAATGACAACGTGGTTTTGAGTAAATAAGTGAAAATTTAAGGAAGTGAATACGAATGAATGAATGAATGAATGAATGAGTGAAGAGCTGAAAAGTAATGGAATAAGTGATTGAGTGGATGTGCGAGTGAGCCAGCAGTTGAATTACTCTTCTGGGCAGACAGGATTGGCAGCAAGACTGGAATTATGGGGCAGGACTGGAGCCTGATCCAGCTGGAGGCCCAAGGTCAAGGTCATCCATGCTAGCTCATAGCTAGCACAGCAGAACCAAGGCTCAAACCCTGGCTGTCCTGTACCCAGGGGGTGTCTATGTCCTCCTGTGCTTTGGCTGATGTGAATATACTTTGTAGGGGAAAAATGAATCTTACCTTCCAGAAGAACCTTACCAAAATCGGTGCCGCCAGAAAAGCTTAAGGTTCTATAGGTATTTTGTATTTGTGGATATGATTCCAAGGTAGATTTTCTTACTTTGGGTCATGCACATTGCCCAGCAAATTTGCAGAGAAGTCCTGAGGAGGGACCAGACGAGGCATCCAAGGATATAGGTGCAAACTGCCCAGGGTGCAAGAGGCAGGGTCCCTGGGTCCAGTGTGAGCTGAGAACAGCCTC
Source organism: Neomonachus schauinslandi (assembly GCF_002201575.2). Classification (NCBI taxonomy): domain Eukaryota; kingdom Metazoa; phylum Chordata; class Mammalia; order Carnivora; family Phocidae; genus Neomonachus; species Neomonachus schauinslandi. Next base: position 58,482,193 of record NC_058413.1, on the reverse strand, counting down.
TGAGATCAGAGGGAAGCTGTGGAGCAGGCTATTGTTGGGTTTGCTGATGGGACAAGCCTTGAGATGAGCACCTTTGACCTTTTCCCCTGGGCCTGCACTAGTCAGAATGTTCTGCTCAGAAAGTTTTGATCTCTCAGCTCATTTCAGCCATGCTTTCTCAGGCACTTGCTGGCTGTGCACTGCTGTGGATATAATGACAAGAATACATGGCCCTGGGCCTCTTGGAGTTCAAAGGAGCAGGGCCAACAGACAAACCCACCATACGCTATAGTGTAATTATGGTGGCAAGCCGGGGGCTGCAGGACCTCAGAGAGGGGAAGGTCAGAGAAGGTGTCACAGGGTAGGTGGCCTGGGGACTAGACCTTGGAAGAGGGTCCAAAGTTTGAGACAGTCCAGGCAAATACACAGCATGGGCAGACTCATGGAGGGATGAAAGGACAGTGAATGTCCTTGAAATCCATAGCTCTGAAAACTGCATGGCTAGCTAGCAGGAAGGGGTCCTGCTGAGTTCCAGAAGGCAGGTCCTAGGTCTTATTCACCCCTGCAGCACACCACTGAGAGCACGGCTCTGGATGCCTAGAAGGAAGTAGTAAGCGTTTGTTGGATGCATGCATGCAGGCATGGAGGTGTGAAAGAAAGAGAAAGCAAAGGAGCCGGGGCGGGCGGGGGAAGGAAGTTGGAAGGTACAGAGAGGTCAGGGCTTGCTCCAAGTTGTAAAGCAGATTGTTGAGCAAAGCCCAGGGCTTTAGAGATCTGTACAGGGGAGCAGGTGCAGGGCACGTCGGGTTTGTGGGTGACCTGCAGGCTTGCCCAGGCCAGCACCTGGCCCACAGTTAGCTGTATAGGTATTTTAGGTAAATGGATGAAGGTTGCTATCTGTTAGTAGGTTCTTGAATTTGTAACAGAATAAGACAGATAAGGCTACATCACATGAATGGTGGCCTGATCACTCCTCAGCCCTTTTTTGGTAACTGATTATATGCTGGAACAGCCTTCTATAATGATCCACCCCTACCCTCTTCTTCTATTTAGGGGTGAGAAAACTGAGGCCCAGAGAGGAGAAGTGGTTTGTCCTTCTGCATTTCATTCGGTGGGATTTGCATCTTCAGTTGAAGTCCGAGGAGCCCAAATTCTGTTTCTTGCACCTCCACTAACTGTTTTCCTCATTGAAATGAGTGATCTCTAAGGTCCCTTCATGTCCTCCCTTCCTACCCCAACTCATTCACTGCACAAATACTCAGTGAGCATCCCCCATGTCGGGTTTTGCGCCAGGTTCTAAGGGAGACTAGGGAGAAGGTACCCCCCACGCCCCACCCGGGGCCCTCCACCAGATCACATTATCTCAACTCCTGTCAGGTAATATTTTTTAAACTGCTTATCTATCTGCCGTTCCCCCTCGCCCAACTCTAAGCTTCTTAGGGGCATTTTTCATGTTTATGCTGCCTTCAGTTCTTTCTGGAGCAAGGTGGAGAGTTGATGCATATATTAATTAATGTATTGATTATTTTTTTGTCCTTTGTACCCAAAGCCTCTTGCCCTGGTAGGCATTCACTGGAGGTATTCATTGGAGACAGCGAAACAAGCAGATAATCTCACAAGGGTGGGAATCACAGGGGCCATGAAGCTCAGAAGACAGGGCTGCGAACCTAGTCAGAGGGTGAGGGAGGCTTCTGGAAGGAGGTGACCTTCTGCATCTTCCAGGACAGGTGGAATTACTCAGACGTTTGTGGACAGAGAGAAAGGGCACAGCGTGTAACAGGTGCCCGAGGCCTGAGAGAGCCTGGCCCACTTGAGGGTCTGCTCGGGACTTCTGAGGATGCCAAAGGCACACCCTTCACCTCTCCCCACTCCGCAACTTCCCGATCTGGCGTGTATTACCCACAACAAAGCGGGGGCGGGGGGGCGCAGTACTACGGTTTCCTGTGCTGGCAAGCCCCTGGCACATAACCCTCACCCCCCCCCACACAGGACTCTGTGAACGGGGCTGGGGTGCTAGCTTTGGCCACAGCGGTCAGCGTGCAGGGCACACGCTGAAGTCACTTCCCTGAGCTGCCAGTCCTGCGCAGTCCCGCTTTAGCCCAGGCCCCGTCACTCTGGAGCCAGTGTATTGACCACCAGCCGGCCTTTCTGGGCAGTGCCATGAGCCAGCCTTGGTGTCTGCTGGGAGGGCAAGTCACAGCTGTATACACTTTTCACGCACCTGAAGCTCACCTCTTGCGGGGACCAACTTACAACCATTTTTACCATTTAATCATATATTTTTTTAAGTTCAAGTAGTCCCCTGGCAGGCAACCTGTGGGTAGGCTGGGTTGGCTGGGAGGTGGCAGGTGGAGGGAAGTAATGGAAGTCAAGGAACCCAGTCAAGAGGCAAGTTCAGAAACTAAATGTGACTCAGATGCACATCTGCATGCTTGTAGCCCAGATTTCAGGAAGAAAGCTAAGGCCAAGATATTCTTAGAGTAGGAAGGAGGGAGGGAGGGAAGGAGGGAGGCAAGCAAGCTAGCGAACTCTGCTTAGAAACAAACATCAACTATTATTTAAACATCAAATATTATTAGAAGAAAAACTGGCAGGTTTCCGGAGCAAGCACTCCAGAATCTATCTGGATAGGTTGCTCTTGCTCTGGGGTTAATATGAGGAAATAGCATTCTTAAGCACCCATATTAACCTGTCTGTTGTTCTATGGACTGTGACAGCTGCATTTTACATCTCAATGGCTAACCATTTATTTCATGCCAAAAAAAACAAAAGGGCTTTTTTTTTTTTTTTGCCCATGAACCAGCTACTCAAGGCAGGAAGCTTTGCCCCCAGAAACAGGTTTCAAGGCAGAAGCTCCAAGTGGGGTCCAAGGCTTTAAGTGGGTTCCTCAAGAAGTCCCCGCTGTGTGCCCCCTGCATTTACACAGATCCTCTGCCTGGCTGTCTGTTGCAGGTACCCCTCTGGCTTGCCTCTCTAGCCCTTCCTCTGCGCTGTTGTGATCTCTCTGCAGAGAAACACCACTCTCTTAGATAACAGTTAAGCACAGTGGCAAATAAATATATGCAAGGGTCCCCTGTGCAGAGAAAAGGCAGGAGAGCCGAGGAAGAGGACCAAGCTGACCAGCTTCGACGAAGAGAAGGGATGAGACTTCAGTCAGCAGAGGTGGGTGAGGAGTGATCTCAAGAAGAATAGCTACTTGCATTATACCAACCACCTGCCTGGCTTTGTTCCAAGAACTTTAAATGTATTATTTAATCCTCACAACAACTCTTAGGAGGTAGGCACAATAATTATCCCTTTTGAGGTAAAAAAAGAAACTGGGGCACAGAGAAGTGAACACAGAGTGATACAGCTGTGAGTAGAGTGGCCAGGAATGGACTGAGTATTCTGGCTCCAGAGTCCATGATTTTAAAACCCCATGCTCTATACCCCCTCTAACAAACCTTTACATCCAAGAAGTATATTGAGCACATGCTACATGCCACTCATTGCTCTGGATGCTGGGGATACGTCAATGAAAAAACAGACACAGATTATTTGATTGGCCGCTGGGTGCCTGGCCCCCGAAGACATCCCTGGAGGACATCCTGGTGAGGGAGGCAAAAATGAGTCCTGCCCCATTTGGGGAGTAGACCTTAATCAAACAGTGGTTCAAGTAAGGTTATAATTACAAGTGCCCTGAAGAATGTGGAGTAGAGGAAGCTGTCGCGGCCTGAGAGGCGGAAGCAGCTGACTCCCAGAAGAGGAAGCGGCATTTGCTTCGGGAGTGTGATGGCCCCAAAGATGACTGGTTTGCATGGAACTCAGGAAACAAGGGAGTGGTGGGCCGGAAGTTGGGGTCAGCAGTGTGGGTTGAAAACAATGTAGAAATTTAATGTTTAGGGAAGTGCAATAGGAAGCTCTTGAGGGGCTGGAATAGAGTAACATATCCTTTAGGGTTTGGCACAGTTTCCAAAGCTTTTCCTACCCGCTCTTTGTGGTCTGAGACCAGTCTGGTAAAGCAGGCAAGTTTGGGGTTCTTGTCCCAGCCTACCAGGTCAGATCACTGAAGTGCCTCCAGAATGATCATGAGGAATTGGAAGAGCGAGGATGAGGATCCTGTTTTCTAGTTCTAGAATGCTCTGCCGGGAGATCTTGCAAAAAGCGAATGGACTTGCCTCTGCCTGGACTCTGTAGAGGGAAACTCAAGAAGACAATTTTCCAGGTTTTCTGCTGCCTAACAACCTGCTCGCTACTACAATGTCCTGTGGTGCTTGGGTCCAAAAAATTCCTCATCAGAAAGAGCTTCTTTGGAAATTTATCCACCCAAGAAGAATCACTAGCACTTACTTACAAAACCCTTTTCATACATTTATTTTCATTTAATTCTCATAATAATCTGGTGAGGTAACTACCTATTTATCAACATTTTATGAAAGGGACTTGAAGTGGTTATTATTCGCGGCACACAGTTAACAAAACCCAAATACAGGTCTTCTGTGATCCCCGTTTAATCTTCTCTCAGCTTCATCACAGTGTCTCTCTCGGTCCCATCTGTTGATACTACTCTCTGTGCAGAGACATCACATGCCTTTGGGTTTTCCTGCTCATTGGAGGGCTGATTTTGAATGCCTTCCTGGTCACTGGAAGAATGAGCAAGGACCCTCTTGGGGGCCGTATTCCAGAAGTCATACTTCCTAGGGAGCCCAGAGCTCAGAGTTGAAATCCTTTCTTTGGCATATCCAACAGACGTGGGTAGATGGATGCTGGCCAGTGTTAAAATTGTGGCATTCGAAGAGGGCAGAGGAATGTGGCTGGCTCCCAGCTGCTTATTTTCCCATTCTACTGGAAGGTCATGTTCATTCGAGCATTTAAACCAAAAATAAATTATTGTAATCCATTTGCTAATTATACCATGCTGAAGTTCTAGACGCTGTAAATTGCAGCCCTGATATATCTAGATGAAGTTTCTGGGAGTTTATTTTTAGCCATTCAGAAAGCACTCAGTTTCCTAGAGGCTTCATTTGCAAGTCTAGGAGGGGTCAGGGAAAATGTATCCGCACAGTCCTTCTTGCACTGTGACTTGGATGGAGTCATTTAACCTCTCTGGCCCACCTCCGGAAAACCCCGTGGGTGTAGTAGCTGACCTTGAGCCCACCCTATCTGTCTTCAAGCTCTAACTCATTTTGTGACTATGGAAACTAGAATGTGTCCAAACATGGTTCTTCCCTACCTAATTCATCCTGGAGAATGCCAAAAGCCACCACCCCAACATGTCTGTGAACCACAGAACACAGGCCTTCAGAAGCTTTGGGCTCAGGGGTTGCATGGTCCTGCTGTTCTTGGAGGGTGAAGAGAGGAAGGATTTTATGTTTATTTAGCCCCTGCTTTGTATATAAAACACTGCTGGGTGCTTGCACATGAGTGATTTTTGGAGAGCCTCCCCCATTCAAGGCCAATGTCCTCCTGTTTTGGTCAATCAGTCACTCATGAACCTCTGTGTGCCAGGCACTGGGCTTGATTCAGAAAACATCACAAAGGTGAAATGGATGGGACTCCTAGCTCCCAGAAGGGAAGGTAAAGCATGACATAAATATGTCAAATTGCCTTTCGAACTGCAGCATTAGCCACAGATGATAAAGTTGCTGAGTGCCGTCAGAGATATCCCAGACATATTTTTGCTTATTGGGGGAGGAGAATCAGGGGAGGCTTCGAGGATGAAGAGGTATGTGAGCTGGGCTTGACATAGAAATTGAATTTAGAAATGTGGGGGTTGGGTAAGGGAAATCGGCAGACCTGGTTTTTAACCTTGGAAACTACCCTGGCCACATCACAGGGATGGCTGTCCCTGACTCGTTAGCATTCACAGATGCCTAGCAGAGCACATTCCTTCCCATACACCATGACTTCCAGCAATTTTTCTCCAGTTGTGGCATAAGTATATTTTTTCAGAGGGTGAGCATAAAAAATCCTTTGGAACAATTTCTTTGTTTGGATGCTTCTAGTATCTAGACTTCTGGATAAACGATCTTTATTTATGTTCTTGGGCGGATGGTTGGGTGTGTGGTCAGATGGATGGTATTTATGTTCTTGGGCGGATGGTTGGGTGTGTGGTCAGATGGATGGTACCATTGCAGAGCGCCACAGCAATTAAACTGGATAGGCTTGTGGGTAGCTTTATGGGAAAAGCGGGACACTGAAGCTGGGCCTGGAACAATAAACAGAATTTCTTCAGCACACAGTGTGGATAAAGGTCTTCCATTTCTTTTCTTTTTTTTTTTTTTTTTAGATTTTATTTATTTATTTGAAGAGAGAGACACAGCGAGAGAGGGAACACAAGCAGGGGGAGTGGGAGAGGGAGAAGCAGGCTTCCCGCTGAGCAGGGAGCCCAGTGTGGGGCTCGATCCCAGGACTCTGGGATCACGACCTGAGCCGAAGGCAGACGCTTAACGACTGAGCCACCCAGGCGCCCCAAAGGTCTTCCATTTCAAAAGCAGCAAAAATGGAAGTGTGGAATGCATGACATGGTGGGAGAATGGCAAATGGCAGAGGCCAGGGTAGAGGAGGGTAGGGCAAGTAAATGTAGAGGTGGAGAGCACAGGCTTTGAATTAGACAGGTGGTGGTTTGAATCCCAGCGCCCCCGCATCTAGTGATGCTGAGGAATCTTGGGCAAATTCCACTTCTTTTCTTAGCTTCTCCTTTCACATCTGTAAAATAGGAATATGAATAATACCTTCCTCAGTTGGTTGTTGTGAAGATTAAATGCAATAAAGTAATGTCTAATACAGTGATTGGCGTACACTTAATATGCACTTAATACAGGGTAGTTTATGGTTCTTATTTTATTGAAACAACTCTCATTAAATTATGAAAATTGTGGTTCAAACCACAGAATTTAAGGAGGGAGAAAAGAGGGGGCTCTTTACTCTTACATTTAAGGATGAGGCAGAGAAAGAAGCAGCAGCAAAAGAGACAGAGAAAGTCCTTAGAGGAAAAAGGGGAAGCAGGAGGGTTTCCAGAGGAGATGGTGATCCCGCTGGTGGAGGATGCGAAGAGGCCCCCACAGGTGGGGAAGTGTCTGGAATTTGCAGTGATAACATCATTATGATTCTAAGTACATTCTGGAGATGGTGATTTGTGGGGTAGAGGAAGTAGTAGTTTAGATGACTCTTGGGAATTCTCTCTGGAAGGAGAAAGAGAACTTGCAGTGGGATGGGACAAGGTCATGGGAGAGGCTTTGTTGGATGAAGGTTATTTGAACTCAGCACAGTGTTTCTCTACCTTTCTAAACCCAAGCCTCCATCTGATAGATTTAAACACTAGTGTCCCCCTTCAAGATTCTGATATTCTGGCACCCACGACCCAACACTTATCTTCAGCTCCATTTGGGCATCGTATCTGCCAAGAAGATCTTGTCTGGACTTACTTCTTGTAGTTGTCTTTTTAAAACAGTAGGGATTTAATAACTCCCTTGGAATGGAGCAGGCAGGTGAGAAACGATGTGGGCAGGAAGGGTGGTAACAAGGGTGGATCTGAGATTGCACTGAGCAAGTGTGGGGGGGGTGGGGGCAGGAAACAAGGAGGGGTCCCGCGGGGCTGGCGTGGAGGACCGAGCAAGTAACCACACCAACTGGTGTGTGTCCCTTCTCTATGTTGGTCCTCACCTCCACCTGCCTGGGGGACACCTCACAGGTCTGACGAGAGTAAGAAGCCAAATGGCAGATGTGGTCATCGTTTGGAAACTTCAAATGCTCTGTAACTCTAGGGTATCATTATTAATAGTGTTATAAGCAAGAAATAGTACATCCAGCTCTCTTTCTCATGTGCTCTCTCCATTTTCGTCTGCACAGCCTCTAGGTCAATGTCATTCTAAACGACAGGAGTGAACTCAACGTGGATTGCATGCATACCCATTTACAGATAAGGAAATGAGTGTGTGTGAAGGTTAAAAAATAAACTAGCCCAGGATAGCACCCAACAACTGGGGAATACACGTTCTTTCCAAACACACATGGAACATTCACAACAATTGGCTACACCCTAGGTTCTATAAAATGCATCTCAATAAATTTTAAGGAATCAGTATCTACAGCTCACATCCTCCCAGCACGGTACAATTAAGCTGGAAGTCGATAACGGAAAGGTGAGTTCAAAATATACAGATAGAGAGAGGAAGATTACAAAAGCACTTCTAACTCCCTCATAGGGCAAAGAAGAAATGATAGTAGAAATTTTAAAATACTTGTAAGTGAATGGTAAAAGAATTATTAAATATCAAAGCTGTGGAAGATAGCCAAGGCAGTACTTAAGGGAAATTTATGACCTCAAAATGCTAGTATTAGGGAAGAAGAAGGGCTGAAAATTAATGAATGGGCTAAGTTGCCAATCTAATAACAATAGTAAACATAAATAAATGAGATAGCCCAGGGTTGCACAGTTATAAGTGGTAAAGACAGGATTTGAATATAGACATGGCTGGTTCCAAAGCCCTGTCTCTCTCCACTATACCACGAACCTTTCTGTGTGCTATTTTCCATAATATGCCCTGTGCCTGGAAATTCTGTTTCTCCCTAAGAGTCGAAAAGATGAGCCTGTAGGGTAAATCCCCTGCATCAAAGGTTAATGATAAATTCCACTCATTTATTCATGTATCCTTTTACTCATTGAGTCATTAAGTATTTATTGAGCATTTGCTATGTGCCAGGCACCGTGATCACTACCTTAGTTGCCTTTCCTCTGAGGGTTCAAAAACCAGTCTTGGGCCTGGGGCCAAAGCCTCCACTGCTGCTGTGGCCACTGCCCACCCCCCACCCCGCACCCCTGCTCCCCAAGCTGCCTGAATCTTCTCTGCTGCTTGTCAGAACAGCATCCTCATAAAAAATGACTGATTTCTCTCTTGTCTCTTTCAACAGGTAGACTGAAATTACCATGTGTCCAAATTAAAATTGCATACTTGAAGGATTATTTGAAGGACTATTCTTAGACCCTTTTAAGAAGATTTAAAGAAAAGTGAGTTGTGTTTTTTTTTTTTTCACTTCAGAGAGTATTCATGATCTAAATTAATGTTATGGGTGATTTTTTTCTCTACCTCTTAAATATGCGTTAATAGGAAGACTTTATCTCTACTTATTTTATAATACCTTTTTTCCCCTAAGAACAATGAGCACGGAGTACAAGATTATTGCTTGCCTTCTCTATAAGATTTTAGTACCTTTCAAAAGCTTATGGCATCTTAGAGATGAAAGGGCCTTAGAGCCATGGGCCATTTGATATATGATAGATAGATAGATAGATAGATAGATGTAGATTATAGATATTTGGCCCATGCTTGGAAACCTCCAGGGACTGAAGAGGAACTTGGTATTTCCCCACATTTAAGATTTTTATAGAATTCTTCCATAATCTGGATTTGAAATCCACTTTTCCTCACAATGCCAAGCCTTCTTCTCCTTCTTGACTAGACAGTCCTAAAAATGGTTGAAGACGAAGATCATGTTTCACCTTGAGATCTTTTCTTATTCTTTGTTCCTTCAATAATAATCCAGTTTCGAGAGCAGTTCCTGCCCTGGTCTCCTTCTTTCCAATCCTGTAAATGTCTCCTTAAAAAAAAAAAAAAAAGGCATGCCTAGAACACAGACAGAGCTCAGTTAGTGTCCTTTGTCCTGGGAGATCCATGAGAACTGAAGAGAAAGAAACCCAAGACCAGATTTGGGTTGCAGGCCTAGTTCTGTTCTTGCTGTGCTCTTAGCAAAGTCCCTTCATCTCTCTGAGCTCAGAGAACACAAGGAAGGTAGGATAAGAGGTTCTAAGATGTTGTCCACCTCCGTATGGATATTTCTGTTGACTTGGAGTCAGGAGGTGGCTGCTTCTCACTGGCCCAGGCACTGGAGTGGGCCAGGACTGGGGGATCAGAGGGACCTGGGTCCAATCCCAGTCCTATCACTTACTGACTTTGTAACCCTTAAGCTTGTCCTCTCTGAGCATCCATTTCCTCATTTGTGAAATAAGGATATTAATGCACGTGGCACAGAATCTGTGTGAGGTGTGCTGGGACAAGGTACATAAAGCAGTTGTTACCTGGCATGTAGGAAGTGTTCAATAAATGCTAGTCCCTATTCATATTATAAGTAGTGAAGGAGCCACTTACTTTTAGCTGGAAGGAGGACAAGAGGTGGTAAGAACTCTAATAGGACAGAATATGTGAGCATGATTAGGGATAGGGGGGAAGTGTCCACATCCCGTACATATTCATGTAGGACACAAGCTTAACTCTGGGAAGTTTATGAAATTCAAACTCGGAATTGGAAGGATTGGTTGCTCTGGAATATATCATCAAAAGGGAAACTTTTAAGGTGGGTCTGAGGAACTACACCAATTCTGCCAACCTCTGGCTGTTGCCACCACCTCAGTCTTGGACAACAAAGACTGCTGTCCCCAGGAGGGTCCTTAGACCCCCCACTAGACCTGGGGAACCTTGAGAATCCTCAAACAGTGATGTGTGTTCAGAGTTTCAAAAGACTTTACAAACTGTTAAGTGCTCTACACATATTTTGTATTACTTGTACATTCTGGGATTTTCAATACTTTTGGAAATCAAGAGGGTAAAACTCCGACAAGCAGAGTGTGGAATGAACCAGTAGAGTCCAGCCCACAGATTTCTTGAGTAGAACAGCATGTGAACATAACTGCCTGTAAATGTCTGTGTGTCCCCACACATGTGCCTGTGTGTCTGCTCGTGCGTGCGGCTGTGTGTGAGAGAGAGAGAGAATCTCTGAACGCTGTAGGTGTGGTCACCGTGCTACACAGTGACCAGCTGCCTGGAAGGACAATAACATAGGAATGAAAACTCGGGCTGTGGCATCACTCTGTAACTGCCCAGCTGGGTGACCTTGGCCACTTTTAACAAAAGTGCCCATCTCTGCCTTCATGGAGCTTGAAGTCTGTGGACAGGTCTCTGAGGGGATGAGAGTCAGTGTAGAATTTACCCTTCACACTGGGCGAGTGCCCAGGATGTATGAGTGCCCTTCTGCCGGGGTTCATGGAGTTTATCAGTTTAGGGAAAGTTATTTTGACCTGTTGGATTAAAGGAACTTCCTGAGGTATCTTGGATTCCACAGGGCCACACCCCCAAGGTCCCAGGCCACTCCCCCAAGGTCCTAGGCCTGTCAGTGGATGGAGAGCCCACATGGGGGAACACACCCTCTAGCCCTGCCAGAAAGGCTAATTCCAGAGGTGTCCCACACCTCGGCCATCCTTCTGAGCCCCCTTCCTCCACCTGGTTTTGGGGCTGGCAAATCTTAAATTCAGAACTGAGAACTGTGTTCTCCTATAAGGCTTGGAACAAGGATTTTTCCTTTAACTTGGAAATTAAATACAGCCAACATGGCTTTTGTTCTCCAGATAGCTACCGACCTTGCACACATGGGTGCTGCTTCAGCCTGATGCTGTCGTGGGTGCCACTGGTCAGAGGTGCCCCTTTCAGGGGTATCCAGACCCAGGGAAGACCGCATAGTCCTATTTTGTGGGGTTTTTCAAATTGTATGTTGTCTGGCCCATTAGTGGGTCATGCAATTAATTTGGTGGTTCAAGACTGTCATGTATTAAAGTGAAACAGAGTAACCCAGTAACCCATAGAGTGAGTGAAGATATGTACTTTATATATATTCAACAAAGCTCTTGTATCCAAAATAGTTATAGCAGGAAAAAAGAAGAAACTCCCACAAATCAGTAAGGAAAAGGCAACCTAATAGAACAAAGGCAGAAGACTCAAACAGAGATATCCAAATAGCCAATAAGCATGTGAACACATGATCAGTTCTCAGAGAATTGCAAATGAGGCCCATAGTGACCAACTACAGTAAATGCGCAAGAATGACTAAAATGAGGAAGATACATAATACCAAGTGTTGCAAAGATGTGAAGCAACTAGAACTCTACATGGCTGGTTGACGTGTAATTTAGTATAGTGCCTTTGGAAAAGAGGCAGTATCAAAGCTGAACATCTCCATACCAGTGCTTCCATTCCTGGGTACACAGCCACGGGGCATGCACACTCATGTCCACCACAAAACGTGGCCAGTGGAATGGATAAACTGTGGAGTATCCACACAATGGAATATTGTACACAGCAGCATCCATGACCCTCCCACACATAATGTGGAAAGAAAAAGGCAGGCATTAAGAACATTTTCTGCATCTCTATAAAGTACAAAAACAGACAAAACTAATCTGGGCTATTGGAACTCAGGACAGTGGTTACCCTTGGGGGAGGAGTTGGTAAAGGGGAAAAGGCAAGAGGGGGTTTTCAAGGTCCTGGTAATGCTCCATCTCTTGATCTGAGGGCTGGCTACGTGGGTGTTTTTGATTGTGAGTATTTATCTGGCTCATCATTTATGACGGGTACACACTGCTCTCTTACATCATGCTTCAATAAAAGTTTATAAAATGAATTTACAAGTCACAATTTATAAATGAACATAAAAGAATAGAAAATACCAGGTAGTAAAGGTAAGCATAAGTAAAACTTAAGTTCCATGTGTGTACTCTATGTGTGTCTACATTGGGTTGTGATGTCCATTGTATTTCTTACTGTGAGTCACAGCCCAAAATCTTGAGAGCCACTGGTTTAAGAGGAATCTGAGGCCCAGGCAAGAGGGGAATTAAGAGCAGAGCTAGGAGGAGAGCAGAGCTGAGAAGATGCTAGGTCTCCTTCTGCTGATTCTGTGTCTCTCATTTCCCTGCCAATTGGTGGAATGGCGCATTCCGTTGAGTAGGCTCCGTCTGGCACCTTCATCTCTGGGAGGCAGTCCTGTGCTTTCTGTCCAAGGGGAGCGATTGTTTTTCCACCCACAGACGGGCAGAGTCTGAGGCCCAGCCACCTCTACAGGGGCCTGGCTCCAGCTCCCCGAATTCCCTCCCGCCTCCTTCCTGCCTCTTCTGCCTGATCTGCTTCCCTCAGAGCTCCGGAAACATCACTGCGCTCCATCGTGTTTTCATTTATGTAATGTGACTGTGGTGCCAAAGCTATTTTATGGTTGTACAAGTTGGAAAACTGTGAAGAAAACACACTGGGAGAAGGGGGTCCAACAAAGCATGCTTCGGTCCTGGCTTTGTGCTTTTCTTTGGTTACGAAGTGGTGAGTCCATTCACCAGACCTCTCCTGAAGGGCCGGGGGTTCCCAGCCTCTGAGGGTGTCTGATTGGCAGGATGCAGCCCGGTCCTGGCCAGGCAGAGCTTCATAGAGGAGGGAGATGTTTTGTGGATTTTAAGAGGCCCAATATGAACCTCACACAGGGAGATGGGTGTGGCTTAGGATAGGATAGCCCAGATCCTCTCCAGGAGGGGCATCTGGCCCAGCCTCAGGGATGGGGAGCCAGAGGGGGCCTCAAGAGCTTTCAGAGTAGCCAAGATCTCTGAGCTGCGGATTAGAGAAAGGGCAACTGCACAGGCCAGATTGCTGAGGAGAGGCCAGCAGCTGAGAACCTCACTTGAAAGGAGCGGTGTTGTGCTCTCGAAACTGCCTGCACTTCTGTGGAGTTGAAATTGAGGATATGTGTGGGGAATGTGGGAGAGGATCCAGAAGAGGTGGATAGGGACCAGGTGGTGAAGAGCCTCTGTGCCATGACACGATGTGTCTGGAGTGAAAAGGAAGCCATTCATGAGATTCGTGCTGGCAAGAAAGGCCTGCAGCCTTGCAGACAGAGGAAGAGGTGCGGGCAGATGCAGCTCTGAATGCCCATGCGTCCCACAACTGCGTTCTGCAGCACTCACTTGTGCCGTCCTCAAAGAAAACCTTCAGAGACCTATTCTGATCTAGGGCTGGCTGAAGGCGGGAAGTGGAGAGATGAGTAAGAAAGAGTTCCCAGCCTCGCAGATTCTGCCAGTGGACTGATGGGTCAAAACCAAACATAAATTTGACATAGTAGTTGCTCTTCCATGGCAAAGTGTCCCAAACTGTGTTCCAGGATATATCAGTCCTACAAAATGTTGTTTAGAAAGAAAAGGAGGAGGGTTTCCTTTTGAGTGATCTGAGAAGGGCTGTATACTGAGTTGCTCCTGGTAGATCTCACTGCCACTAGCATACTCAAGGTTCTGAGAAGTCCTGCAGTGAGTAATGTTGCTCAAAATTTTTTGTCCAGAACCCCTTTTGCATGTGTCTTCCAACCCTTCTGTTTTTCAGAACTTATTTTAGGACATTCTATCCAAGAGAATGACTTGAAGGCTGGTTGGGAGCTCTGAAGAAGGACAAAAGGGCTCTCTCTGCATGAGAGGGGACAGGGAGAGTTTTTCAGAGGGGGAGATTTTGTGTGCATTATATAAGGCCCCATCTGAGCCAAGCACAGGGGTTCAGACCCCCAGCAAGTACTCGGTAAATAAGTAATAAATGAAGGAATGGCTACTGTGTTTGCTAATGGGAAGAATCCAGAGTTCTCAGCAGGGGCTGGAGACGGGGGACACAAGTGTGCCTTGGCAGTTAGATGGAGGGTCTCTTTCCTCTTCCCTGTCCCCCTCTCTTGACTGTTTTGGAAAAGATATCAGGAGGCAGCAAAGGCAAAGGAGTTTCAGGTCCCATACTCTAGAGCCAGCCTGCCTGGGTTTGAATCCCAGCTTCATCACGTCCCAGCCAGTTCCTTAATTCTTCTGAGTTTCAGCCCTTCCCCTGTAAGATGGACCCAAAAATAGTGCCCAGGAGTAAGTGTTAATAGAGTCACGGTCCTGGGACAGTCTGACAGGTGGTAGGCATCATCTAAGTGCTAGCAGCTCTGGGCTGCTGACTGCTTCCGCTGGTGCCTCCCACGGCCTCTGGCTGAGTTCCCTCTCCACTTTCCAGCAGACTGCAGATCCTCGCATTCCTGAACGAGATATTCTGCACATTTCTCCCCTCCCCCGACCCCATGGGCATTGGGAAGGGCCAGGATGACGTTTCTTCATTTTCCATAGCCAGGGCTGTTTGAGGTAAGGCTCAGGTTCCATTCCCAGTTATTAGTGCTTAACCGCTTGGGCTGGGTAAATATTTCTGAGGAAGTCCAGCACATCTATTATTAATTTACTGCAAGCAGTTGCTGTACATTCCAGAATCACTTCTGCCCACAGATGTTTTTGTAGGCTGTGTACAGTTCTCTTGGCCTTAATGCCTTTCAGCGGGTGTGGTGACAGTAGGTCTCTCCTGCCTTGGTCTCCCTGGGGAAGGGTGGACAGTCATGTGGACTGTGGGCACGGGGTGTATGTTGGAACCTGTGTAATTCTGGTAATGGACCTAGGGGAATCTTTTCTTTATACCCCCCTACTTTCAGTTTCACACCTGGTTTAGTGGCCAGAAACCAGGTTGTCATCCTTGAGAGCGCCCTCTCTGCCATGGCCCCATGTCCAATTGTCACCGGGTTCTAGTGACACCATCTCCCAGACTTCACAAATCCAACCCTTTCTCTCTTGTATCGCTGTACATCAGCTAGGCCCAGCAGCCGCCTCCTCCCATCCCCCAAATCCCTGCCGCCACCCCTCCCCCCAGCTTCTCTGATCATGAAACTAAATCAGGACCCCTGCTTTGCATTACCATGAAGTCCGCTGCTTTTTAAATCACCTTTCAGTCTTTTTATTACCGATCCCTGTCCGGCTTTTCTGCAGCACTATAAGTCCATGAGGATAGGCACCAGGTTCATCTTGGTAATGATGCTCGACAACTAGAAACCTCCTCCCAGTTAGTGACAGACAAGACTATGCTTTCCTTTCTCCTCCCTCCCTTCCTCCCTCCCTTTTCCTTCCCTTTTTTTTTAAAGATTTTATTTATTTATTTATTTATTTATTTATTTATTTATTTATTTGAGAGAGAGAGACAGTGAGAGAGGGAACATAAGCAGGGGGAATGGGAGAGGGAGAAGCAGGCTTCCCGCTGAGCAGGGAGCCCGATGCGGGGCTCGATCCCAGGACCCTGGGATCATGACCTGAGCCGAAGGCAGACCCTTAACAACTGAGCCACCAGGTCCCCCTCCTTTCTTTTTCTTAACTACAGTTGAAAAGGGGTTAATGATTACCTCGTCAAATTTCCCAGAGGAATCTCAAGGCCACTGTGGGAAGAAAGGAGACAAGATAGGCAGGACCCTGAACTCCCCACCCATCACCAACCCAGAAGCTACCCATAAAGGGTAGATAAACTCCCATACGCATTAGAATTTTATTTTTGATCTTTTTATAGGGTAAGTAAAAAGTAGTTCTTCTCTAGGACTGACTCTGTAGCTGTACTTCCTAAGTTTAAATCCCAGATCCATCCTTAATGCTCTGGGACCATGGACAAGTTCTGGAAGCTCTCCATGGTCAGTTTGATCATCTGCAAAATGGGGTAATGGTCGTGTCTACCGCAGATTTGTTGTGGGATTAACAAGTAAAGCACTTAGAATAATGCCCAACACATGGTAACATATTTAATTAGTTATTGTGGTTATGGTTGTGATCATCTCCATTCATGAAACCATGTATTAGCGTTCTGCACTTCCATTTGGCTGGAGCATGTCCAGATCTCCCAGTGGTTAGGATTTATATATACTTAGCTTTCACTGGCTGAGACACATATAAGACAGAAAGCTGCCGTGGATTCAATAATGTCTGAACTCAATGTGTATTTGTCATAACAGCCCCTACATATGTTGTACAAGACATTGAATCAGTTATAGACAATGTGTGGTGAGCCTGGATGTTCCAGTAAAAAATATCCCCCAATTAGAAAACTCTGATCTGGATTATTGTTGTTTCCTCCAGCGTAGTTCATGCTCGTGGTAGGCACTAAGTTAATATTTGAATAAACAAGTAACTGGATGGATGGACCGATGGACGGATGGATGGGTGGATGGTTGGATGGATGGATGGATGGATAAATGGTTGAATGAATGGGTAGATGAGGCTGTTTCACATTGGCCTCTTGATTTACTTTGAACATTGTAAGTGTATATGTGTGTTAATGTTTATGTGTGTGTCTATAAACATTTGCAGAGAAAGTCCCGGCTATTTCTGTCCCAGGGAAGATGATAGTCAGAGTTACCTAGTTTGCATATTCCCCTATTTTTTAGTTTGCAAGATCATTTTTCACTGGAGTCCTTTCAGCTGTCCAGCACTGACAAAAGATAAGCTCTCCCTCTGCCTCTTCCATGCCTTTCTCCTCCAATAATGAGGGCTCTATGCTGGGAAGCTTGCCTATGGATACTCCTTTCCCAAGGCCCCATAGCCTTGTCTGGCTCCTATCAAGAATATTGACGGAGGAGGGGGACACAGTTGAATTCAGGGAGCAGTGCCCATGGCCTGGTGCCAGCTCAACAAATCAGGCTGGGGTAGATAACTCAGTGTCTCTTCTGGGATGTAGGCAGCCTGGCCATCTGACCCGGTTATTCAGCTATCTGCAGCCAGCACCCTGCAAGTCATCAAGCTCTAGTTTCCCAGAGTCTTTTGCTCAAGGCCCAGGAGAGGGTGCAAAGCTGGAGCCAATGGTGAGAGATGGCAGAAGGACAGGTAGCCGGTCTAAGGGTGTGAAGACTTTTACCCAGTAGGTGTAAGCAGTTGCTGTGGCTCCTTCATCTTAGGGCTTCGGTTCACTAATAAGATTAAAATGCCAATAGCCTGCCTCTACACACACTTACTTAGGAACACGTTGGCTTGAACTGCTTAATGAGTGTTAGTCAGGAATCTAAGAAAGGCCTGGGCAGGCAGGCACCTGGCCAATTCCTTGTTGATGAGAATGCTAAATGTGTCACCCTTTGAAAGCCCTCAGTTGCTCAGAGAGCAAACCCAGGATTGAGATTTCCTGGGACCCCTTACATTCCCACTGTTTCCAGATGTTTATAAATCAGTAAGCTGATGTGGGTAAAGAAGGGTTAATGAGGACATTTTGATAATGACAAGGACAACAATTACGATGATTATCACAATAATAAATAGTGGTTATCAAACCTGGCTGCCCACCAGAAACACCCAAGAGTTTGTTTGTTTGTTGTTTTGAAAATATAGACTCTGGGCCCTCTCCCTGGTGATTTTATTTCCCCAGACCTGGGGCCCAGGAATCTATATGCTTAATAAGTACGCTGGAGGATTCTGATATTCCTGGCTGAACCCTGACTTTGGGAAATGCTACTCTGTAGGATGAGGGCACGTTGGACCCACATCAGTATCTGACTGTCACTTCCTAATCTGTGTGGCCTTGTGCCTGTTGCTTAGTCACTCATAATTCTCCAAAAGGGACTATGTAAACTGGCGCAGTCACTATGGAAAGCAATGTGATGATTCGTCAAAAAATTTAAAATCGAATTACCATATGATAATGCAATTCCACTTCTGGGTATATACCCCCCAAAATTGAAAGCAGGGACTTGAAGAGTTATTTGTATGCACATGTTCATAGCAGCATTACTCACAATAGCCAAGAGGTAAAAGCAACCCAAGTGTCCATCAATGGATGAATAAATAAACAAGGTGGTGTGCACATATGATGGAGTATTAGCCTTAAAAAAGGAAGGAAATTCTGACACAGGCCACAATGTGGATGAACCTTGAGGACATTATGCTAAGTGAAATAAGCCAGTCACAAAAGAACACATACTGTATGATACACTTATATAAGGTACCTAGAATAATCTAATCATGAGATGGAAAGTAGAATGGGATAGAGCGAAAACAATTCTAAGAGGGAAGTTCATAGCAATAAACGCCTATGTTAAGAAGCAAGAAAGATCCCAAATAAGGAGCCTACCTTCACACTTAAGGAGCTAGAAAAAGAAAAACAAACAGCCTAAAGTTAGTGAAGAAAGGAAATAATAAAGATCAGAGTAGAAATCAATGAAATAGATAACACGAAAGCAAGAGAAAAGATTAGCTGAACTACAAGCTGGTTCATTGAAAAGATAAACAAAATTGGCAAACCCTTAGCTAGACTAACCAAGGAAAAAAGAAAAAGGACCCAAATCATAAAAATTATCAATGAAAAAGGAGACATTATAACTATTACCACAGAAATTCAGAGGATCTTAAGAGGCTTCTGTGAGCAACTATATGCCAACAAACTGGACAATCTAGAAGAAATGGAAAAATTCTTAGAAACATACAACTTACCAAGACTGAATCAGGTAGAAATAGAAAATTTGAAAAGACCAATCATAAGTAAGGAGATTGATCAGTAATCAGAAATCTCCCAACAACAACAACAACAAAAAGCCCAGAACCAGATGGCTTCACTGGTGAATTTTACCAGAAGTTTTAAAGAAGAGGTAACACCAGTCCTTCTCAAACTCTTCCAAAAAGTCAGAGGAGGGAACACTCCGAAACTTATCAAGACCAGCATTATCCTGATACCAAAACCAGAAAAGGACATTCTTGAAAAAGAAAACCACAGGCCAATATCCCCAATAAATATATAACATTCTCAATAAAAAAAAAGCAAACAAATCCAGAAGCACATTAAAAGGATTATATACCATGATGAAGGGGGATTTATCCCAGGGATGCAAGGACGGTTCAACATACATAAATCAATTAATGTGATACATCACATAATAGAATGAAAGAATCATGATCATCTCAACAGATGCAGAGAAAGCATTTGATGAAATACGATATTCATTCATGATTAAAACTCTTAACAAACTAGGCATAGAAGGAACATATCTCAACATAAAAAAGACCATATATGGCAAGCCCACAGATAACATCATACTTAATGGTGAAAGATTGGAAGATTTTCCTCTACGGTAAGGAACAAGACAAGGGTGCCCAATTTTACCACTCTTATTCAATATGGTACTTAAAGGCCTAGCTAAAGCAATCAGGCAAGAAAAAGAAATAAAAATATCAGAACTGCAAAGGAAGAAATAAAATTGTTTCTATTTGCAGATGATTTGATTTTATATAGAGAAACTCCTTTATGAAGACTCTACCAACCAACCAAACAAACAAAACAGCCTGTGAGATCTAATCAATGAATTCAGTAAAGTTTCAGGATACAAAAGTAACATACAAAAATCAGTAGTGTTTCTATATACTAACGACAAATTTTCTGTAAGAGACTTAAAGCAATCAATCCCATTGACAATAGCATCAAAAACAATAAAATACTTAGGAATACATTTAACTTAAAGAGGTAAAAGATCTGTACTCTGAAAACTACAAGACACTGATATTGTTAAAATGTTCAAACTACCCAAAGCCATCTACAGATTCAGTGCAATCCCCGTATCATAATTCCAATGGTATTTTTTACAGAAGTAGAAAAAGCACCCCTAAAAATTTATATGGAACCACAAAAGATCCTGAATAGCCAAATATATCCTGAGAAAGAACAAAGCAGCTGGCATCACAGTTCCTGACTTCAAGATATACTACAAAGTTATAGTATCAAAACGGTATGTTATTGGCATAAAAACAGACAAAAAGACCAATGGAACAGAGTTGAGAGCCCAGAAATAAACCCAAACATATATGGACAACTAATATTTTACAAGGGAGCCATGAACACTCAACAGAGAAAAGACTGGTCTCTTCACTGGTGCTGGGATAATAGGATATTCACATGTAATAGAATGACCTGGACCCATCCCTTACACCACTCACAAAAAGTAACTTGAAATGGATTAAAGACCTAAATGTATGACCTGAAACTATGAAACTCCTAGAAGAAAACACAGGGGAAAAGCTCTTTGACGTGGGTCTTGGTAATGCCTTTTTGGATATGACACCTAAAACACACACGATGAAATAAAAAATAAACAAGTAGCACTACAACAAATTAAAAGGCTTCTGCATAGCAAGAGAAACCATCAACAAAGACAATCTACAGAATGGGAAAAGATAGTCACAAGCTGTATATTCTGATAAGGGGCTAGTATCCAAAATATATAAAGAAATTATATAATTCAGTAGCAGAAAAACCGCAAATAACCCATTTGCAAAATGGGCAAAGGACCTTAACAGACATTTCTCCAAAGAAGATATATGAAAGGCCAACAGGTACATGAAAAGATGCTCAACAGCACTAGTCATCAGGGGAATGCAGATTAAAATCACAATGCAATATCACCTCACACCTAGAATGGCCACCATCAAAAAGACTAGCATTTAACAAATGCTGGCATATGTTTGTGTGGGATGTATACATACATTATGTTAGTGTATACATATGTATATATATATATGTATGTGTACAAACACACACATATGCACACACAATGGAGTATTATTCAGCCAAAAAAAAAACAAGGAAATCCTATCATTTGTGACAATATGGATGGACTTTGAAGCCATTGTGATAAATAAGTCAAAGACAAAGACAAATACTGTATGATCTTACTTATAGGTGGAATCTAAAAAACAAACAAACAGACCAAAAAATCCCAAACCAGAAAAACAACCAAACTCATAGAAAAAGAGACCAGCCAGATTTTGGTTACCAGAGGTGGAGGGTGAGGGCAATGAGAATTGGAGTAAAGTGGTCAAAAGGTGTGGACTTCCAGTTATAAAAATAAGCACTAAGGGGACGCCTGGGTGGCTCAGTAGGTTGAGCATCTGACTCTTGGTTTTGGTTCAAGTCATGATCTCATGGGTTGTGAGATCAAGCCCCATGATGGGCTTCACATCTGGCAGGGAGTCTGCTTGAAGATTCTCTCCCTCTGCCCCTGCCCCCTCTCATGCGTGTTCCCTCTTTCTGTCTCTCTCTCAAATAAATAAATCTTTTTTAAAAAAATAAGCCCTAAGGGTGAAATGAATAATGTGATGACTAGAGCTAACACTGTTCTGTGATACCTAGGGAAGTTGTTAAGAGGGTAGGTCCTGGGTCACCTGGGTGGCTCAGTTGGTTAAGTGTCCGTTTTCAGCTAGGGTCATGATCTTAGGATCCTGGGATCCAGCCTGGTGTCGGGCTCACTGCTCAGCGGGGAGTCTGCTTCTCCTCTGCCCCTCCCCCCTGTTCATGCTGTCTCTCAGATGAATAAATAAAATCTTTAAAAAAAATAAAGTAATAAAAAAAGGAGAGTAGGTCCTGAGAGTTCTCATCACAAGTAGAATTTTTTTCCCATTTTTCTTTTCTTTTTTCATTTTATCATATCTATATGAGAAGATGGATGTTAGCTGAACCTACTGTGGTAATCGTGTCACAATATGAATAAATCAAACCATCATGCTATACTCCTTAAACTTTTACAGTGACATATATCAATTATTTCTTGATAAAACTGAAAAAAAATTAATAAAAATTGTAGTTATATGCAGATCCAAGCTAAGCATTTTACACAAATTTTCTCTATTTTCCCCTAAAAAGCCCTGTGAAGTGTATATTATTATCATCACTGTTTTACAAATAAGGGAAACTGAGTCCAGGTGACTTATGTGTCCAAGGCAACATGGCTGATGTTGATCTAGAATTGGAACCTGAGGTCTGTCTGGCCCCAGATGATGTATTTTTGGCTCCAGCAGATTTACTATGTAGGAGGTAAATCAGGGATGATTATTCATTTTCAGAAACAAAGTCGTTTACTTGCTTTACAGAAGTCCTTTGAAAAGCAACCCTCAAATAGTGCATTTAACATAAAACCCTGATTATAAAGATTCATCTGGGGAGAGAATTGTCTAGAATAATCTTTCCCATCTGTGTGGCTATAAAACCATATCAGAACACTGTCACAGGTATTATGTTAAACATCAACTTGACTTAGACAAAAGCTTATCACTCTTTTCTCTATAGCAATACCATCTATTTGGTATTTATTGATGGTTAAACAAACAGGCTTTGGTACCAAGTTTGAATCCCAGTTTACTGCTTACTAGCTGTGTGAGCTAGGACAGGCTCCTTAGCCTCTCTGAGTCTCCATTTCTTCATTTGTGCAGTAGGCATAATAATTAAGGATTTATATATAATGAATTGTTAAGCTCTTGTCCCTGAATATCACACAAGTGAGGAATGTCATTTGTAATTTACCATGTTCACCCAACTACCTTCTAAGGCTAATTTGGCTTTCTGTATAGAAAATCCTGGTCAGATTAATGTGGACAGGTGTTTTTTGTTTTTTTGGTTTTTTTTCAATTATCAATTAATATATTGACTTTCTGCTTTGTATTTCAGTCTCATGTGAACTTTCCAAGTATCTTCAGGCACCGTTTGCACTAGAACACTGATGAATTTGAGTTTCTGGAAAAGCCAAGCTAATATCTTAACCCCAAGGTGGAGAAAAATCCCCATATTCTGCTTCTGTGCCTCAGTTTCATCACCTGGCTCACAAGGTCCTGGTGGTCTGGGCAAGCACCTTAGAATGCCCAGATAGGAACATGTGAGCCATGTGAGGTCAGCTGGAAAGTTCGAACGCTGCACCTTCTTGCAGACACTGGGAATCCTCAAGGACAAGGGCAGTTGGATATTGAGATCTGGAGTTTAAGAAAGAGGTCAGGGCTAAAGAATCAGACTCAGGCTGCAGGCCCAAGAGTAGAAGTAATCATCCAGGAGAGAGTGTGGCATGAGAAGAAAAGACCAGGTTGAGTTTATTACAGTGATTCAGGGAAAGTGAAGACCCAAGCCAGTCCATGGTAGTGGGAACAGAAGGGAAGTTGTGAAGGTGTAGTCAATACAGTATGCTTTCTGCTAGTTTGAGGGTTGGAGAAAAAAGATCAAGATAACAACCCCTTCCCTGGCCCCCCCTGGCTAAGCAGGTTGCTCCTCATTTATGCTCCCTCTGAGTTTCTCTATGGCAAACCCCACAGTGTATTGTAATTGTCTGTGTGTATGTTCTACATCTCCCACATTTCCATCATCCAAGGGCTTACTGACTTCCTTCCAGGTCCTAAATCAAATAGTGCCCCCCCCTCCCTCCTCTGTCTCCCTCATTCTGATTCATTTCTCTGCATAGCACTACCCAACAATAGGTAGGTGGTGATTTGTTTATTGCAGGTCTCCACTGGCTAGCATTGCAATTGGAGGGAGTAGGGGCTTGGCCTGCTTTGTTCATGACTGTGCTCCTAGCGCCTAGAAGAATACTCAAGGTGCTCAGCAAATATTTGTTAAGTCTCCCCTCCCTGACTCTCACCATCCCCAGGCTGAACATCCCCCATTCCCATGGTGTGGTTTCCTAACCATCTCGGCCACGGCCTGGAGACCCTCACCCCACACAGCAGTCCAAAGGCTGTCTGCATTGTTCTATTCTGAATCATTGGACCATGATGTCTCCTGATGAAGACATTCTGAAGCACAGTTTCAGTTGTATAATTTGTGGGGTACAATGTGAAATAAAAAATGTGGATCCCTGTTCAAAAGTTATTAAGAATTTGAAGATAGCCAGAGCATAACATTTAACCAAGCTTGAGCCCTTCTGAGGGCAGGACCCTGTGTGATGACACAGATCACACCTCCATACAGTGAGGAGCAGATCTTAGCAGGTTGTAAATACCAGGCTCAGAGTTTCTATTTTGTCATGTAGAAAAAGGAACTACAGAAGGATTTTGAACAGAGGTGACATTTAAAGTTTACCTCATTTTTTTCCTGATTGTAAACTTACACTCACTGTGAAAATTTGCACAAGCAAAAAAGGTATAGAGCCCTATTAATCTCTTTTTGTTCTCCTATCTCCCACCCTACAGGCACCAAATCCAAAAAGAACCAGTGAACATTTGGTTAATTTCCTTATCTATTTTTTTTCTGATGTAACATAATGAAGATCATACTTCAGCTGTAATATTGTCCTGCTTTATTCACATGACATTGTAAGAGGCAGGAACAGGGGGTACTTCTTAAATGGATGCTTAGGGAGATTGGCCTGAAGCCAGTTTACAGAGTGGACTAGGGGCACGGGGTTGGCAGCAAGGATTGAGATAGAGGTAGAGTTGGGGTCCTGGAAGAGAAAACCAGGAAGGCCCTGGATTAAGGGTTTAAGGGTAAGAGTAGAAAAGGGACAGTATGAGAGCTGAAGCCACCCTGATGGAAGGTAACCACAATCTCTACTCCTCTTGAATTCCCTTGATTAGGGCGAGATGTGAAGGTCTGGCCATGCCTTTTATAGATTCTGCAGGTGACAGCCAGCATTGGGTCATTTCTCAAACACAACTCTTTGGCTTCTCCCCTCCAAGGCAGACCTGCCCTTCCTCCCTCCCCCAGGGCTCCTACTCCCTAAGCTGGGCCCCAGGACAACCTTGGGCAATAGCAAATGGAAATCCATGGAGAGAGCAGTTACAGCGGGGTGAAGTTTTCTAATATCGGTGGCAGATGCCTTGGGGTTTAGATTTGCCCATTTGTTGATAATCTGCAGTGCCTGCTCCTGCAAAGGGGAGAGTTAACATTGTCGTTGGATCCTTAATTGTGCATTTCATGAATTTTCATGTTTCCGCTCCCAAGCTTAATGTTGCTTTCTCGGTGAGTTTTTTTGTACTTGAGCATAAGAGCCTTGTAATTACAGAGTGTTGCGGATTGCAGAAGGTGATTAAAGTGGATTTCATGAAATCTGAATTCCCCCCTCCCCCACCCACACTCACACCACCAGTCCCATAGGTGGGGGAGTAACTCAGACAGAATCCCAGGAAGTTCAGATAATCAGGGTATGACGGGCATGAATTTTCTTCTCCAAGCTTTGCCTGCCTGGGTCTTGGATCAGCTCCAAGACAGCCCTCTCTCTTCTCTTCCTCCTTCCTCCTCCTCCCTGTCCTGAAAGACATCCAGTTATCTCCCTGACCCCCAGCCGACTCTGCCCGCCCCCCAAGGCTGGCTGCTTTCTCACTCACAGCAACAATAAAACAAAGTAGATGTTCATCTTCCCTTTTGCACAGCCATTAAATGCGTTTCATTTGCTTTCGCAGTCAGCGGACACTCCCCTCCGAAAGGGTCATTCACTCTGAATAGAGGCTTGAAAATTGCTAAGACCAGAGAGGGTTTAAGAATTCCCTCTTGAGTGTCTCTTCTTCCTTAGGGCAAGTTGGTGCTTGATGGAAGTGAGATCTGACCTCTACCTTCCTCTGAATCAGGGAGGGCCATGTGGTGCTCAGAGGACAGAGAAAGAGTAAGTGACCTGGGAGTGCAGAGTGAAGAGAGGGGGAGGAGTGGCCAGCAAGTTTGCTGGGGGAGGCAGGGGCCCTGCCTGGAAGGAAGAGGAAAGCAGAGAGGAGGGGAGTCCAGCCTGAAGAAACCAAAAGATGATGCTGTAGGAATGACCCTCCTTGACCAACAAGGAAACCAAGTCAGCTTACCTGAGTGTGTGTGTGTGTGTGTGTGTGTGTGTGTGCGTAATATTAGTGCTGGAAGGAACTTGGGAAGTCATCTGAGCTAGTTCTTCCATTTAAAAGAATCTCTGCTTCACTGCAGCTGGTCTGACCGAGCAGTGCCCAGGCAGCCCCTTTATGTGAGTTAGGAACTGGGGCACCTCCCGTCCGCAAGGGAACACAGGAGTCCAGCCCTGAATCACCCCCCTCAGCTGTATGTCTTTGGGCAGTGAACAACCTGCCCGACGATATGCAGTATCCCTAGAACAGAGACTGAAAGCAGGCTTCTTTTTCTCAATTCACAGCACTCCCTGTGCGCCCCCCCCCCACCATACTCTCCACCATACCAAAATCCCCACCATACTGAACTCTACCTGAGTCTCTAAGAATTTCCTTGTATCTGAGCTCAACCACCCATATTCTAGAATTTAATTGTTCCTATTATGTATACACGAGCATATACAAATAGGCAGACACTGGTATACTCACATGAGTAAATGTGTCCTCTGTACGTATTCAAAGACGTTACTGCTCACGGCAGCACGGGTTCATGGTTGGGCAGGAGGGCACCTCCTCTGCAGCCCACGCAGGGGCTGGGGCAGGTTGTGGCTTCCTTCTGTGGCTCATCACCCGCCCTGCCCCTCTCTGCTCACGCCTCGCCCCCTCCACCATGTACTTCGAGTCCCCCACACAGACAGTGGTTTCCGTAACTCCGTATCATTGTGCGATCCCTCTGCCTGGAGTGCTTTTCTCTCACTGATTCCATCTAGCAAATTCCTTCAAAGCCCCACTTTGGCAGTGCTTTCTGTGTCCTCTCTGAGGCCTTCCTTGACACCCTACTACCCCCACCCCTCCTTTCTCTATAGGACCCGTGTCCTCTGTGGACATGGCATCTGTGACATGCGTTGCAGCATATTGTATTTGGGTTTTCCTGGCAGTTTCCCCACAAGAGAGTGGGCTCCTGAGGGTGGGCCCGCAGTCTAATCCATCTCTGTGTCCCATCAGCAGAACACAGGTCCTGGCACACCGAGGAGGCATCCTTTTGGTGAATGAGTTAGCCCTGAAAGAAGAAGGGAGATCCCAGGAACATGGCCATGGCTTAATAGCCTGGGAAAGCAGGGTCTGGTGCTTTGCTGACCTAGGGCCTGTCTCAGATACTCTGTCCCAGATCTCACTGTCACCCCTCTGAAGTCAACACACCCCACCCATCCTGCGGCATGAGGAGCCTATGGAGCAGGACAACCTCTTCTTTGGCCTGAGCTTTGGAACTCACCTGAAATGCACATCCCCATAGGCCTGACAGGGTCTCTGGTCTCTGCTTCACCTTGTGGATCCAGGAGCCCCCAACAGATAGTTCTTTCCTCTCCTAATCCAGCACTGTCACCTGGTCCTGCTCAAGCTGTTCACAGGGAGAGGTAGCAGCCGCTAAGACAATCCCCATGACCCTTCTTTCAGCAGCACACAGTCCCCCAGCACCCCCTGAGTGCTGGGCCACACCTCTAGGCAGCAGGCCAGAACTCACCCACCCAGGGTGTCCAGTATGCTGGAAATGAGTCACGGAGGGGTGCAGCTGTAGATCCGTCTGCCACAGCATAGTTAGGGTGGGGCTGCCAGACCAAAATTATCCTCTTCTCTGTATGCCGTGAGTTGGCAAGGGTTGGGCAGCAAGGGAGAAACCTGGTCCTCCCCTGAAGGTGGGCCCCTCCTGTAAAGCGGCGGTGGGGGGGGGGGAGAGGGCGCATCAGGCTGTGGGCATCACCACCATGGAGATGGATGTACAAAGTGTCTCGGCCGCACACAGTGGGGATGTTACTATTTCTACTGAAGGGATCACAGAGGACTTCACCGAAGAGGTGATATTTAAACTAGGCTTCAAAGGGGAAGTAGGAATTCACCAGCAAGAAATGTCTTCCGGGCCAGACCACTGAAGGAGGCAGGCAGAAGACAAGGGAAGAAAGAACAACAACAGTAATAATAATAATAATAGCCGCTCTTTTGAATACCAGCAGAGTGCAAAGCGCCAGGTGTGGATTGTCTCCTTTAATCCCTTCTGCAGCCCTGTCGTTTTGCCCATTTTGTGGCTGAGGGAACCGAGGCACAGAGAAATTCAGTAATTGCCCAGAGTTGCTAGTAAGTGACAGCTAGGTTTCAAAACCAAGCTTTGCTCCACAGGCCATCGTCTTGAACACATGAAACTTCACATATCCGAGTGCCTATTATTTGTAAGGCACTGTATGGCCCTGTCCAAATGTGTACTCATTACACCCTCGCAGCGACCCTTTGTCACCTTTTAATGTGGGGAAATAGAGGGGTCGAGGGGTTGCCCAGCTCACCGGGCTCGCGTGGCCGGGCTGGGCGTGGAACCCCAGCCTCCCTGCTTGGGCTCTCTCCACGGCCCAGCACAGCCAGCCTCTCAGGCTCTGTCCGTCTTCTCTACCCTCGCTTCCTTGCTAGAAGCCTCCTGTGATGATCCCCCAGGCACTCGTGACGAGAACCGCTACCTCAGAAGCCCATAAAATGAGGCTGGTTCACATTCAGGCTGGAAGAAGCTCACTTTGCCGGCTGCCTCTGTCCTCAGAGCAATTAGGGCCCTGCCAAGAATGCTTCATAAATACGTGTGCCTGGCCAAATTTATTGGCGAGCTATATTAATCACATTTTAAAAATAAAAAGTGAAATAAATACTAAGTGGGCAATATTCCGCTTTCATAAAAACCGCCTGCAGCTCCGAAAGGTAGCTGGCACCTTGCTTTCTTGAACTGTCACATGTCCCTGCTCGCTGCCATAAATGTTAACATCCCTCCTTAGACAGATAACCAGCTCTGACAGGAATCCACAGATGTGTGCAAAGTGAGTCACTGCTCTCCTGGCATCCTAAAATGGAGGCGACAGAATTATGCTGGGCCTGCTGGGTGGTAGAGAGGAACTTACCAACTATGAGTGTTTTCCAGTCTGGGGGGAAGGGGGCGGAGAGAAGGGAGGACAGACAGAGAGCAGACCCTCATCTGAACACATTCACCAAGTGTGAGCCCATTTCTGGGCCAGGTGCATGATGGTCCCCTGGGCTGGTGGCCAGTGTCACTGTCAGCTCGGGAGCACCTGACCTTTGTTATTGTTTAATTTTCACTGTTTCCAATGACAAAAGTGATGCCACCTAAATGATGTGTCCCTCTAAGGGTATAACATTTGGAGGCACATGATGCCCTTTTGCCCCTTACTGGTGATGTTGTTTTGACCACTTGGTTAAGATGGCATATCAGTTCTCTATGTATATACATTTACACACATATACGCACTACGTAATGAATCACAGATCTGTATGTGAAGACATTTACATATACATGCTTTATATATACGTGTGTGTGTGTGTAGATAGATAGATAGATATAGATGGAGAGAGAGAGAATGAGAGATTTAATTTAAGGATTTGGCTCACACAACTGTAGGGCAGGTCAGCAGCCTGGAAGTTCAGGCAGGAAGTGATGCTTCCGTCTTGAGGTCCAAGGGAGAATTTCTTTCTCTGAGAAACCTCGGTTGTTGTTCTGGAGTCTTTCAACTGATTGGATGCGGCCCACCCACATGGCTGAGGATAATCTCCTTATTTACTGAAGGTCAAATGGTTCTAGATGTTAACTGTATCTACAAAACACTGGCACAGCATCAGCCAGAATGTTTGATTGAATCACTGGGTGCCACAGCCTCGCCAGGAACACAGAAAACTAACCATCACAGATGGTTTCCAGTTCCTCTGTTGCCAGGTTTTCCTTTGTAATAAATAAGAATTTTATAGCTCCCTATACTTCAAGGCTATGTAAATATCCTGTTCTTCATCAAACCTTCTCCCCTCCCCACCCCAGACCTACTACTAATTACTGCTGAAATCATTTTTACTATGACAGTTACAAGAAGCACTTTCCCTGGGAGAAGGGATTTGAGAACCTGGTTGCAGGCCCCAGCTTTACCATTCAGTTGGTTGTGTGACCTTGGACAAATTACCTGACTTCCCCAAGCTGGGGTCCTCCCTGCTCAGATAGGGGTGACACTTACCAAGTGTAGTAACAGGCACCAAGAAAGCATTCCATAAATGTCTGTGGCACTGGAGACATTAAATAGACACATCCATTGCCTCAGTGAAGTAATTAATGGCTGATCTTAGTCCTGGGCCTCATTGGTTAAGAGAGGATTCCTCCAGCAAAATCGTCATCTTCTTTTTCGTCCTCCCCATGGGATACAATGTCAAAGCCTGCCTTTAACATTGACCCAGGGAATGTTGACCAACTGTGACAGGAGACATCATCTGAGAAGGGATCCCAGAGCTAACGACATTGAAGCTGCATGCTGAAGGACAAAGCTTGCAGTCAGACAAGAGAGGAAAAGTGTTCCAGGTGGAGGGAGCATGGGGGGGTGGAGAGGGGATGGGGAAATGGATAAGGAGAAGGGCTAGCTTTGAAACATGGGTGGGCACTCTTAAGTTTTCCAGAAGCATCACAGAGGGAGTTGTCGACTTGTATTTTTCACATTATTACTATTATGATTACGATTAGCATTACTATCTCAAGTAACGTATAGCTACACTCTCGTGTACATAGTAAAAAGCAATTCATTGTTCTGAGGTAGCATGGCATGGTGGTTATGAGAGAGATTCTGGGGCCAGAGTGCTTGAGTTCAAATCCCAGTGCTGCCAACTTAGTGTTTCTAGGGCCTTGAGAAAATTCATGAACCACTCACTGCCTCAGCTTCCTCATCTATAACATGGGGATGGGAGTCATCCATCTCTATGTGGGAGTAACTTCCACATAGTAACTTCCTCCTGTTTGCTGTATAAACATGTCCTTCCCTGCCCTGAGCCTCCTTGACCCATTTGCAAAATAAGGATTATTGCAATAACCCCTCTAGGCCAACCTCCCAAGGCTCTTGTGAGGATCAGGTGCAAGAAAGGATGGTGTGTGGATCATAGCCAGCACTGTGCTCTTTACATGTGAAGGATCAGCACCACTGGTATCTGACAGCAGTGAAGGCAGTTGAATCCAGAGCCGGGAGGGGCAGGGAGAATTGGATTCTAACGGTGTGAATCCTAGAGGCCGGTAAAGTCTGTGTTTTCACATATCCTTTGTTCCCGGGTTTCCAGATGGGAGGGTTGTACCCACCGTCAGACTGGATTCTTTTGGAGACACAGGTGACACAAATTGCAAGGAAGCGGTGACACAAATGGAGTTCCAGATGGAGCCAAACAATAGTCATCGCTTTTACAGCAGCTGTTAAATAGGTTAAGGGGTAGAAAATAGTGATTTCAACCTTTTGAACTGAAATTGGGGTTAGTTGGTAGCTCCACACCTGTGGGTTCAGTCAAGGATGATCATAGGTATAATTATAAACTGCACTTTATTAGCATGTGCACGTGTATATAGGTTTCAAGATATAACATTTCAAGACAGTTCAACCTTTCGAGACAGTTCATTTTTTCAAAAAGAATGTCTGGCATAAGCCTGGGACAATCAAGCCTACACTGGCTGAGTCAAGAGCTCCACGAGGCTCTTCAGGAAGGACTTATGCCTTCGCAGGGCTGCTGGGCCCTGAGTGCTGGGTCCCTAGGGGACTTTAGAAATCTCTCCAAATTAGACAGTAGTAGTTGCCCAAGTGATGGACATGAGCCGGTTTCCTTTCTTCTTCTCAATTCCCTGTGAACCTTGCAACCTTCTCATTCACGGCAGGATTCTTCACCTGAAAAGTGTCCCATTCTGACTGTTTACCCAAAGTCCCGTACAGTGTACATACCCTCTGACCCAGTAATGACACTTTAATGGACCTAAGTAGACTCTCTTGCAGAGGTATTTGCACAGTGATGCTCCTTTGCAGCGCTGCGTGTCGTAACGGGAGGACTAGAACGCCCTCAGCGCCACCCGTAAGGGCTGGTGAAGCAAATAGGGCTACTCCATGCCAGGAAATGGTAGGCCCTCTTTAAAAACCGTGATAGCCAGCTACGTAGATGGTTGTGGAAGATGTTTGTGATACAGTAAGTGGAGGGGAAAAAAGCAGATTACAAAGTAATATAAAAAGAGGTTGCATTGGGGCACCTGGGTGGCTCAGTTGGTTAAGCGACTGCCTTCGGCTCAGGTCATGATCCTGGAGTCCCGGGATCGAGTCCCGCATCGGGCTCCCTGCTCGGCAGGGAGTCTGCTTCTCCCTCTGACCCTCCTCCCTCTCATGCTCTCTGTCTCTCATTCTCTCTGTCTCAAATAAATAAATAAAATCTTTA
>NC_058413.1:58326288-58449680 GCF_002201575.2 Neomonachus schauinslandi | reverse complement strand
GAAGCAGACTCCCTGCCGAGCAGGGAGCCTGCTTCTCCCTCTGACCCTCCTCCCTCTCATGCTCTCTGTCTCTCATTCTCTCTGTCTCAAATAAATAAATAAAATCTTTAAAAAAAAAAAAAAAAAAAGAGGTTGCATCTTCAGAAAAAAGAAGAAATGACCGTGTGTGAGCAGAAACAGGTGCAGAAAGGGCCTGGGAGTGTTGTTGTGCATGGATGCTGGTTGTGATACTGAGTCATGGGGAAGCCTGGGGGCGGAGTGGGCTTTATATGTGCTTTATGCTTTTCTGTATTTTCTGTTACTCGCAAAATATTCTTGAGCACCTACTATGCAAAATCCTTGCTTTTGAGAAGCTTCCCGTCTTGCTGGGAAGAGACAAAGAATGCAAAATACACAATTAATTCCAAATGCTGACAGGTGCTGGGGAGAAAAACGAGACTGTGAATTTGAGAGACACTGATGCAGGGAGGGAAGACCAACTTCTGATGGTCTGGCGGGGGGAGGCCCTCGGAGGGGGGGGCATTTAAATGACAGCCTTGGGAAGTGGCAGGCCCTTGGTGGAATTCAGTACATCCTCCTGACGGGGGAGGCGGGGCATTGTGGGACCGTGAGGATGGACCGTGTTCTGCTGGATCTCTGTGCACCCAGAGCATCAGCCGTAGCCAAGCCTTATGCAGGGGACCAGGGTACAGAAATGCTTACAACAGGGGCCCTGGTTAGTCCTCAGGGAGCAACCAGAAAGGGAGATGGGCCTATAACCAGCCAAGTACAACCCTGCTGGGTCAATGTCAGGGTGAGGAGAAGCCCTGGAGGCTGGGGAAGCCAGAGGTGGTACCCTTGACCTGTGCTTGGGTGGGAAAGAGCTTCTGGAAGATATTCTCATGCAGACAAGGCAGAAAGAGCACTCAGAGCGGAGGGATAAAGGCACAAGCCAGTGTGTGCAGGGAATGGTGTGGAACAGTGGTTAGAGGGCAGGGTGTGCACAGAGAGCACCCCTCATCTGGACATGGAGCTGGGCCTTGGAAGTATGTCAAAGGGATTGAAGACCTGGAAAGATTTTAAGCCAAGAAGTGACACGGCTCCATCCTGTGCTTTCCAGTATGGTAGCCACCAGTCACAGGTGGCTATTTAAGCTCATTAAAATTGCATAGCTCTTTTAAAAGCCATGAGAACACCTGAAAAGAAAAGTTAAAACCTCAGTTCCTCAGTCACACTGGTCACATTTCCAGTGCTCGGCTAGTTGGACATAGGGACAGTGCAGATACAGAACATGTGTATGAAGACAGAAATTTCTTATGGACAGTACTGCTGTAGAATGATCACTTGAGGATGGGTAGATGGACAGATGGACAGACAAAAGAAGTAGCAATAACCACAGTGCTTTCTGTCTGCCTGGCACCATCTAAATGCTTCACATGTGTTGTTCCTTGAACCCTCGTGACACCCTACGGAGTCATATACAGATCCACTGAGGGGACAAGGCTGTAGGTCAATTGTCAGCATTTTCCAAGCCTTTGCCTAGCTCAGCTCTGGCTTCTACTGGATGCAGGGTTCTATTGCTTGTATTTTTTTTTTTTAAGATTTTATTTATTTATTTGACAGAGAGTGACACAGTGAGAGAGGGAACACAAGCAGGGGGAGTGGGAGAGGGAGAAGCAGGCTTCCCGCTGAGCAGGGAGCCCGATGCAGGGCTCGATCCCAGGATCCTGGGATCATGACCTGAGCCGAAGGCAGACGCTTAACAACTGAGCCACCCAGGCGCCATATTGCTTGTATTTCTGAAGAGTGTTGGAGCCTCAGCTTGCTGAAAATGTCTCCATCTTACCAGCTTGCAGTTGGCCAAGAAGGCGCTAACTGGAGATCCTCCAAATTCCGTGATGAGCACTATGCAACTTTGCCAGAAAGTCCTTCCAAGTGTCTAACCCAGCTTTCGGATTGATGATGCAGTTGTTGCCTACTTCTTTCTGTTCAGTTTTCCCCAAAGGACGTGGAAGCTATACTGTGCTGATGTTGAGCTTACTCCATACTCAGCACTGTTTCAAGCACTTTACATATGAACTCATTTAATCCTCATGGTGGCTGTTATTGTCCCCATTTGACACATGGGAGTACTGACTGGGTCTTAGAGAAGTAAATTGCCCAAGGTCATACTTGGTCCCACAAGTCAGCGGTGGTGTTGGGATATGAACACACACCGTCTGGGCTGGAGTCGGTTAGTAGGCGTGGCGCTCTGCGGCCTCTCATCAGAAATCTTGTGGATCCAGAAATCAGATGCTAATTGTACTTTCCACCTGTTTTGGCTGGAGTAGTATGAAAACTTGATTGTGTT
This sequence comes from Neomonachus schauinslandi, assembly GCF_002201575.2. Taxonomy (NCBI): domain Eukaryota; kingdom Metazoa; phylum Chordata; class Mammalia; order Carnivora; family Phocidae; genus Neomonachus; species Neomonachus schauinslandi. The sequence continues at coordinate 58,447,351 of NC_058413.1, read as the reverse complement.
CCAGAAAACCTTGGCGGAAAGTTATGCCCAGTCATAATACAAATGCCTTACATTTGGGGGGCACTTTATGTCATTTTTAGAGTACATTTCTGCCAGGAGTAGTTATGGTAATAGTCATCCTATAGTTACACTGTGTTTTCTGCTTTACAAAGTACCTTCATTTGCATGTTCTCATTTAATCCTCACACCAGCCCTGGAAGGGAGGTGAGGCGAAGAGTATAGTTTATCTACGTAACACAAGGAGCCCAGAGAAGTGAAGGCACCTGCTCGGGATTACTCAGCCCTAGGGGATGCAGCTGTTTCTTGAATTCTGCTTCCATTGATCAAGAGCCGCTCAGCCTTGTCAGTGGGTTTCAAAGTCAAGTCTACATTGTAGGGCCAATAAAGCCATGACCCTGTGTGCCAGCCCTGGGGTGTGCCGAGGTCAAGACACAGTCTAATCAACAGAAATAATTTCAGAATAACTCGAGACTTCCATTTCCATTTCTCAGATGTTGCAAGAGACACCAAATGCATAGCAAAACTTCTTGAAATCTGCCTTTTCTGTGTCCCCTTCCCTGCATTTACAGACATCAGTTTCTATGTCTTTTTATAAATATTTATTATGAAATTTTTTCATAATTATATTCTTTCATAGTGAAAAGTATTTATAACAAATGTGTACAGTTTAAAGAATAATGATCAACTCCCATGTCCCTATCGGCTAGCTTAAGAAACCAAACATGATACTACCTTCAAAGCCCTGCGGTGCCCCACCCCCACCCCTTAATGTCAGGGCACTGTTCTCCTGCAGTTAGTCTCTTGCTTTTCTTTGTCTTGGTCAGCATGGCCAACTATAACAAAATACCATGAACTGCATGGCTAATAAACAACAGACATTTATTTCTCGCAGTTCTAGAAGCTGGAGGTCCATGATCAAGGCCTTCTGGCAGATCCAGTACTTGGTGAGAGCCCACTGTTTTTTTCGCTGTGACCTCACATGGCAGAAGGAGTGAGGGAGCTCTGTGGGGTCTTTTTTATAAGGGCGCAATTCCCCTTCATGAAGGCCCCACCCTCATGACCTAATCACCTCCCAAAGGCCCCACCTCCTAGTAACACCACCTTGGGAATTAGGTTGCAACAAATGAATTTTGAGGGGCATGAACATTCAGTTCACAACGTAGTCCTGGACCACTTTTCCACCCTTTCTCAGCAAAATATTCTCCCCGGCCACAGCCTGCATGCCTCTTGTGCTTCTGCCCTTGCTCCTGGCCCTACACCTAGCTGGTGTGACCTTTTCTGAGGAGTGAGGAAGGGCCTGGAGAAGAGACAGAGGACCCAGGCGGACTCCTTTTCCAGTTAAGGAGAATGGGAAGTTGGGAACTCATCTGCGCACCTTGGGAGGAAATGGGAAGTGTGTCCTGTTAAACTCCTTCCTGGAACAGCGTTGTCACTGTGTCCCCTAGGGCAAGCCCTTTTACTACATGGACTTCTGAACTGGAAAGGGACTTGCATAGTCTCAGGTTTCCTAAAATTGTCATTTGTTTTACACATATTTCCTGAGCACTTACCGGGTTCCCAGCAGTGTCACGGGTACGGGGGATATGGTGGGAAATTCCCTGATTTCAAGGAATTTACTGTCTAGGGCAGGTCTTGTCCATGCTCCACCACTGGCTCTTGATCCTCCCTTCCTTACTGTTACTAACCTACTCTCCTTTAAAAGTTAGGGCTGGGATAAAGTTAGATGGTAAACATGGAGGTGTGCGGAAAAGCTGAGGCAGATCCTGGCTGACGATGCTTGTCATCACCGTGATCCCTGAAATGAGGTGGGCTGGGCTCAGAAAGCGTCTGGAGCTTTGGGTACTCACACCTGTAGTTACCCTGGTCTGCCACCAGATGTCACTGATGGGTAGGAGGGGGCAGGGAGCTGAAGGGTGATGCCGTTTTTTGGACAAAGTTGTGAAAAGTGCAAAATGACTGCTGTCTGTGTGCAAGATGCTGTTCCGTTATATTTGTTATGTCATCCGGCGCTCACAGAAGCCCCCATCCCCCACAGACAAGGAAACAGGTGCTCAGAAGGGATATAAGGGACAGTGTCCCTGCTCCACCAGCTCCACCTGAGTACCAAGTACAGATTGCTGGAGAGACGAATGTCAGCCCTGGGATGAAAGCGTTCAACCAGGTGGCCCTTTACTGCGACTAAAATGCTCTGAAATGCTCTCCCCAGATTGGGGGCAACAAATGGCTGCACAGAGGCATGACAACCAGAGTGCTCTGCAATCATTAAAACCTGTATGGATGCCCGTGAGGGTTATATATAGGTGTTCATTAGGCAGATAAAGGATGCAGAGTGGGACAAGAACTAAGTCATGACAGCAGGCCTGTCCGTGTTTTCTGTCAGGTATGTTGGAAACAACAGTGGTCATTGCCAGTTGGGGCTTAACATCAGGATTAAAAAAGGTCTCTGAGGGCCCAGCCCCAATCTTAAAGAGCATGTAGATGCATGGGCTGTCAGCTCTGACGGGCTCTAGTCCAGGTTCTTTCTAAATCCCTGAAGAGCTCTGCTGAAAAGTTCAAGGGGAAAGTAGAGGAGAATTTAAAGTCAAATTCAACTGGTAAAAATCTGTATGTAATAGTTCCATTGAATAGGTCCAATGATGATATCGTCCACCTCTTCATTTTCCTTCTAGGGGAGCAAGGTCCAGTGGAGGGGGGAGTGACCAGTTCAGGGTCACACAGGTAGAGAGGCCACCAAGTCTATGACCTAAGTGTCCACAGACCTTAAATTCATGGCATGAGGCATGACAGGGCAAAGGGCATGTCCTGTGGGATGGGATGCTGTGCAAAAAGACTTCAGGGAGCCTTTGTAAAGGAGAGAAGGGCTTGTGCAAAGGCACTGGGGCTAGATCCCCAATGCAGAAAACCCCAGCAGCACTCTCCCAAATGCAGCCCCACCAGGAAGGGAAGCCAGGTGCTGCCGGAAGCAAACCAGAGACACCCCCTGACCCACCCTGGGAATGGCTGAGGGATGAGGTTGCTCAGACACGACCAGGGGAGGCCTAGAGACTTGGATGGCAAGTTTGGAATGGTGCTGTGTGATGTCTGAGGCACCTGCAGGCCTGGGATGAATTACCAGAAGGCAGGTTTTAGCTCAGCAGAGTAAATACATACATTTGTACCAAGTAAACAGTTTATAAAGCCTTTTTATAGGTATCATCTCATTCAGTGTGGACAGTCACCCTTTGAGGGAGTTTTTATCCCCACGTTACCTCTGGGGAAAGTGAGGTTCAGAGAAGTTTACTCATCTCCCCGAGTTCTGAAGCTAGGATTAGGGTCTGGATCTTTCTAGCTACAACACCATGTTCTTTTCACACTGAAATTGTCTTGAGATAATGAGGATGATGTTCATGATGTTTTCAATGCCTATGAGGTAGGACTTGCTAGCTGCATTTTGCAGATGGAGGGTCTGAGCCCCAGAGAGGGCCTATCACTTGCCCAGCTGGAACTGGGAGAGACGGAGGTGAATGCAGACTTTCCTCTGCTAGCCTAGTCCTCTTTCTGCCCCTCTTCCTTATGGGAGTGAGTGAGCGCCTGGTTCCTAGAAGGGTAGGAACAAGTTTGAGATGCTTCTCTGCCGGCGTGCCTGTAGGGCAAGCCCCCACCACCACCACCCCCAGAAGAGTGGGTGGAAATGGATGGGAGCCCAGCCTGGGCTTCCTACCTGGAGATTCTCTGGCTGTGTTGAGTGGAGGACAGCACACAGCCAGGTGCCTTGCTTGAAGCAAATTCCTGGGGAATGAGGAGTGAGGTGGGGGAGGAGGCTGCCAGGAGCCAGGGGCCGGGAGAAGGGTCCTGGGGGCAGAGCTAGGGGTTTGGCTTGGAGGACGAGGGAAGCCAGGGAGAGAGGCGATCAAACAGTGTTTGTGAAAGATGATTCTCACTGAGCCGGGCTGTGGGGCGGGGGAGACACAGGAGACGCTCGTGGAGGCTTTTGAAGGTGCAGACCCAGGGGTCTGGACAGCCCAGACCAGCACAGCAGACAGGCCGGAGGACAGGCGATTCCGTGAGTTGAGAATAATCCCTGCACCTTGACAATTACGCTCAGTTCTTGGCAGGGGCTGTAGGATCAGCGCTTCCCTTCCTCTCCTTGGGCCCCACCTTTGTGCTACCAGTTTACTGTATCTTGAGCCACTGTCTTCTTGGTTTCACTAAATTCTCTATGTATTTTTATTGTTTTATTTGGTTGTGGTTAACTCAGATTTGCGGGCCAGGCAATGTTCATTTACGAAGGCCTCTTACCTGTTTCAGATCCGGTTTTAAAGAAAAAGGCACATGTGCATGGGAGCCTGCTGGGGGTGGGGGAGTGTTGGGTGAGAAATACTGTGTAATGCCTCCCATTGTCGGCAATGGGAGGCCCTCCCATTGAGGGCAATGTCCCTCACCATTGCCAAATGGTGTTGAGACAGATCCACACGTTCCCTCTTCTGTAACGTCTTAGAAATGCCACCCCAAGTGTTGATTTTCCTCGTCTCAGCTTACAGGGCAAAATGGTGTTCACTTTTTCTATTTATTTTTGGAGACAGTTCAGGAGGAAAAAAATTCCTTTGGCATATTTTGAAGAGGACAAAAATACAACCTGGCTTTTGTGTGGTGAAAATGTGGGAAATTTCAGTTTCCAAACGTCTGCGCTAGGAGGGAACGAGCTGAACTCCGAGGCTTGTTTCCTGGGCTCTGGGCCCAGGGAGGGGGTGCCTGGCAGGGGGCTGAGCTACGCTGGAAAATCAGTGGGTGGTTCATGTAGAAAGTGCGGGAACAACTGTGGGTTCCTCCCTGAACCTCCGGGGTCATGGACGCCAGCAGTGAAAAGGACCCTCTCTTTGTCAACCTTACATACCCAAAGAAAAGACAACATGCCCGAGGAAGGAAAACCTCTCCAGCTGGTTAACCCCGTCAGCACGGTTGGGGGAGGCGGCACCGGGAAGGGAGTGGGGGCCTGGGCCCCGGCGTCTTCAGATCAGCTCCACTGATGAGCAGCCCACATTGTTGTTTCCTCATCTATAAAATGGGGATAATAGAGCCCCATCTCAAGTGTTGTGGGGAGGACTATACGAGATGACAAATTAAATAGTTACTTTTCACTTAGCACATACTAAACAAATATTAGTTATTGCTATTATTAAATTTATCACTGAAATTTTATTTCATCATACACATGAACAAATTAAAAGTGTGTGCGTGTGCCTCTTGGAATAATTGTTCTTCCAAGAAGAGGGATTTAAATGTGTGAGAAAAGAACAAAGTGTTCCCTCAGAGACTGGGATATCTTGGGAAATTTTCTATAAGTTGCTGAGACTATGTCTTCTTATTGCCAGAATATTCTGAGGAACAGAGGAGACGTCAGCCAGTGGGCCAGCTGTTGACTTTACTGGGCTGAGGATCCGTATGTTTGGCTGGGTTTGCCCTTCTGGCAGCCCAGCCTTGGGGGAGGGAGGTTGCATATCCCAGGGAATGGCTGCCCTGGGTGCCTTCCAGACAGCTGCTTTGCTCTCCTGAAACAACAGATCACAGGGGAGGTCTGAACACACTAGGGGAAGGGGAGAGTTGGCGCTTTCCTGGTTTGGGTGGGCCTTGTAGGCAAGGGAGCCCCAAGCTGTGGGGGGAGTGGAGGGGACTCCCCAGGGGCCTGGGCTCTTGGACTGATTGTGTTGATGAGCTCCATCTGGAAATTTCCCCGCCGTAACAACAGCAGTTTTACCCCACACGTTGGCACTGCATCATCCGGATGCATCTCCCTGTGAAGCAACAGGCCTTCGCGGACTGTGGACTCAGTGTCAGGCCCCCGCCGCCCATCAGAGGAAGCAGAGTGGTCGTGACAGTGAACGTTTGTCCATGGCTTAACACAAGCTGGTGTGGTGCCGGGTGCTTCCTGGGGATGATCCTCATCGCAGGAGGTCCCCGAGGTGGATAGGCAGGATCCCCGTTTTGCAGAAGAGGAAACAGACTCAGAGAGGTCAAGGTACTTGTAGAAAGTCACACAGCTGGTAAGAAGCAGTGGTGGGATCCAGACCCAGGCTCTAAAACCCACACTTGTAACATCTACCGTGTGTGTGGTCACCCTGGAGTGAGTGACCATGTGGCGAAGAAGCAGAGGCAGCAGTTGTAGGGCACATCTTAGACCCTCGCTGGGTAAACCGAGGCTGGCCCGTTGTTAGAGGCTAAATGCTGCAATGGGGGGCAGAGGGCGCTAGAGGCAAATACAGCTGAACCCTAGCTCTGCTACTTGTGAGCTGTGGGCATTAACCCCTCTGAGCTTCTGCAAGTCAGATAAAAATACTTACTCTGCCAAATTAGTGAAAGAAATTGTGATAACTGGCTGTCCTGGCACCTCCTTGGTGGGTGTGTGTAAATGGCAAGCCGGACTACGGTTGCTTGTAACTGGAGACGTAAGGCTTCATAAGCAGTGGGGAGTTTGCTCCCCTCCTGTGAGGAGGACCAGGCTGGTCACCATAGGGCCCTGAAGCTGGAAGACATCTCCAGAAATCACCATGGCCACGGCAGTCCTGGCAGGCCACAGGCCCAGACGTCCACCCTGGCAAGGGAGCTCATTTCATTTCACCGACTTCCCAGGGTTGGACAAGACAGTCTCCTCTCCTCACTCACTCAAGCTTATGAAAGAGTTGGGGAGAATGTAAAGGAATGTATCCTTCCTATTAAAGAAATAAGTTGTGAGTTTTGTTCTGTGATGGTCAAGAAAGACTTGCCAGGTGTGGGGGACTGCACGCAGAAGCAGAGAGTACTAGCAGCGGGGGTTTGGGAGGCAGAGCTGAGTTCAGGTCCTGGCCTGCTGCATACCACCCGGGCATATCACTTGACCTCTCTGAGCTTGCACTTCTTCCTATGAGGAGGGAAGAGTCCTAGCTCCCTGGAAGGATCGCCATTGGGACTGAAGGCCATCTGTAGGGCTGCTTCTGTAGGCAGAGCTTCCTGACTGTGGCTGGACCCCATTCTCAGGAGTGGCCAGGCCCTGCTTCTTCACCCTGTCTCCTCATCTCCTATCAGGCAGGACTGGAAAATGCCCAGGCTGATCCAGAGCTTGGAGATGGACACAGCTCCCACCAGGTGTGGCTAACTGCAAGCCATCATGCACGGGAGAAGAAACAGGCCCGGCCCTGAGCTGGGGCTGGCCTCAGATCTCTTGACCCATCCCCAGACTAATGCTCAGCTTGGAGCTGGTGCAGCCACTGATCCGGGACGCATGGAGCCAGTGGCGTCCTCGTAAATCAGGCCTCCGCCTTTGAAGCTTCCAAAAGCTCCCTGGGAGAGCCTGAACAGCTTGATCTTCTTACGGCAGGAGCTCGTCCCCCATGGTCTGGAGTCTCCAGAGGTGACTGGGGCCTGATTTACAGAGGTCTCTGATAACAACAGCCCAGCCTAGGAAGGGAGGCCCAGGAAAAAAATGAGTTTGCCCTTTGACCTGGCCTCCCAGGCTGGGGAGACAGTCGGAGCTACCCTGAGGGGGCCTCCCTCTGGGCCTATGTGGGCAACGCCCCGCACCCCTACTGGAATTTGGCTCTCCTTCCTGAAAAGATTCATCTCTTGCTTTCAGAAAAGAATGAGGGGAGGAAGTGTCTTCAAACCTGGCACCTGGAGGAGAGAGGCATGGCAGATGGGCCTAGGTTTGGACTCCGATCTGAGTCCGTATCCGAGCTCCACTGTCTCCTGGTCTGTGATCTTAGGCAAGTATTTCTGCAGTCCTGAGGCTCAGTTTCTCCATGTGTCGCACAGGATTACGAAATGGCATGGTGTAAGCGGTGGCATGGGGTAAATGATCTAGCAGACATAAGCACCCTGTACAGCGACTAATGCATCATAGGCACTCGGAGAACGTTCTCTCCCCTCCTTTCTCCTTCTTCAACCCAAACATCCAGGCTGTCTACTTCCAGACCCCATGCTTGGGTCACTGTGCAGGCCTGTGCTCTCCAGGCAGGGATCTCTGACTTACTCTCTGATTATCCCAAGCTTCTGAACCAATGCTGTCCTATTGTGCTTCCTGCCATGATGGAAATGTCCTGGGTCTGCACTGGAGCCACAGGCAGCTCTTGTATTTTTGAAACGTGTCTGGTGTGACTTTTAATTTGTACTGGTGTCTGGTGTGTACTTTTAACTTGAAATTGAAATCTAACTGGCTACATGTGGCTAGCGGCCACCCTGTTGGACAGCATAGGCCTAGACCCTGAGGAAGACCTGACTTGCCCTGGCATGTTCTCAAATACGTGACCTTGGGCAAGTCATGTCACCTCCTGCACTTCCAGTTTCCCTATCTGTAAAATAAGGGCTCTTGGTAGAATGAAATGAGGCCAGACATGTGCCTCATTCGGTGGACATTCAGCATATCTCTGTCCTCATTTCGTAGATACCCACCTGTTTGTTTTAATGATTTAGTGTTTGCTGAGTTGAGAGCAATGGAGGCCCTGAGAGGAGACAGCATGACCCCGTCTTTGAGACAGTTGTGCAGATGAGATTTGCACCTGTGAAACGGAGACAAGGGGGTGTAGTTCCAACCCCTTCCCCAGCCTTTTCTGACCTCTATGCTATTCCTACCTGGCTGGGGCCTCCCTCTTGTTTGCTCCAAAGACTTTCCACGTAGGACCATAACTACCTGTTTGCAGGATGAGCGTCTCCCCCTCACCATCAGATAGCATCTGGTTAGAGGTCGTAGCCACCACACAGGAGAGAGAGGATGGGGCCTTGGGTGGGATGGGTGCCTCAAGAATTGGGAAAGGGGAAAGGAAACTGGATCCACTCCACCATTCTTACAAAGTGATTATTGGTCCTTATACCTGTCACTTCATGGTTCCAGGATGGCCACCACATTTAAGACAAGGAGAAGGAGATGAGTGTTGTCACTTACAACCCACCCAAAATCTTCCTCTGCCAGTGAACTTCCTTTTTCATCTATTGGCCAGCATTGGGTCAGTTACCATTAGTTCAAGAGAAGCTGGGAAATGGAGCATCTGCCAAAGAGAAAAACAGGCTTGATTGCCTTAGCCAAATCATGATTTATTGCCTGGGGCCGAGCATGTTGATTTCCCAAACAAAATTGGGTCATGATAGCGAGGGAAAGGGGCGGAGAATGGCTCTGGGCTTGGCCGCTTGCAGTAGCCTACCTCAGTGGTGTAGCACTTTACAGTTTACTAAGCACTTAGATTTGTGACTCTGTTTGAGCCTCTTGAGTTTGTAAGACAGCACAGGGATTGTGATCCCCATATTACAGATGAGGAGAATGAAGCTCGGAGAAGCAGAGCAAACTAGCGGGCCAGGAAGCGATAGACCTCAGTCCTCCAGACTCTCAAGCTGCCCCCTCTGAGCTGAGATGACCTCAGCTGAGGGCAGGGGCCAGAAGTCACGCAACTTTGTGTCCCAAATATCTGTTCAACAGCCTGGCACAACGTGGGCGTTCAGTAGATGTTCCATGGATATATTAAGTAATGAATTTCTTCAATTAATTAGTCCTCATGCTGTCACTGAGGACTTTAATTAATTTATTACTTGCCCCCTGGTGTCCAGGATGGGAATAATAGCCCTTGGCTACCTACTACTTGCCTTCCTTCAAAATGAGGAAGCCCCATCCCTTTCCAGGCCTGGCTGGCTATATGCATGTCATTTCCTATGCTCATGCGAGCCAGGAGCCAAGCAGAGAAGGTCTCCTCTGGCCAGGAAATGGCGAGCGGAGCTGGGTTCGCACACCCGACTCAGCCTCCTGAGAACTCAGTCCAGAAGCCAGGGGTGCTCCCTCAGGGGACAGTGAGAAGGTCTGTCAGGAAGACAGGTGGGGAGGGGGAGCCAGTAACCATTTGCCCAAAGAGCAAAGCCACCTGGATCCTTTGGCGTCGAAAAATAGTTCAGTTCAGGAGGTGCCTGGGTGGCACAGTCGGTTAAGCATTGGACTCTTGGTTTCGGCTCAGGTCTGATCTCAGGATCAAGAGATCAAGCCCCACGTCGGGCTCTGTGTTCAGCACTGAGTCTGCTTCAGATTCTCTCTCCCTCTGCCCCTCCTGCTCATTCCCTCTCTCTCTCTCTCAAATGAATAAATAAATCTTTAAAAAAAAAAAAACAAAAAACCAAGGGGCGCCTGGGTGGCTTAGTCTGTTAAGCATCTGCATTCGGCTCAGATCCTGACCCTGGGGTCCTGGGATCGAGTCCCGCGTCAGGCTCCCTGCTCAGTAGGGAGCCTGCTTCTCCCTCTCCTCCCCACTGGTGCTCTCTCTCGCTATCTCTCTCTCAAATAAATAAATAAAATCTTAAAAAAAAAAAAGCGTTCAGCTCAATAACCATCCATTTGTCTCCACAAAGCTGTATCAAGAACACATGTTGGCCCTCATTGCTTTGAAAGCCAGTTTGCCCCACCAGACCAGGTGCTCCTTGAGGCCGACTCTGAATCCTGTCTGCATCACCACTGATTGGCAGCACAGAGATTGGGTGGATATAAAGAAGGAAAGGCCCATCCCTTGCCCCAGGGCTCATCATCTTTTGAAGGAGGCAGGCACCCACCTAAATGACAGACACAAATTCCAGAGCACTGAGCTCTCTAGCAGATTCTCAGACACTGGGCTGGCTGGGAAAGTGATGGGTTGATGGGGCAATGGAGTCAGCCTGCAGGTGGGAGGGGAGAAGGGGCTGAGGAAGCTCCAGTAGGATTTGAGTCTGACTTTCAACAAAGGAAGGAATTGTAGCTGGTGGCCAGAGGTGGGGGTGGGGAGAATGTTCTAGGCAGAGGGCCCCATGTGAACAAAGGCTTGGAGGCAGGAGAGGACAGGTGGGCTGAGCAGACTGGCAGTGAGTATAATGTGTTTGAGAAAAGAGGGTGGAGATGAGACAGGACAGGTAACACAGGTATCAGGGTGTGAAGGGCCATGTTATCGTCCTACAGTCCTGTGAGCCTCAGATCCCGAAGTCATGGGAATCACCTGGGGATCTGATTTCCGATTCTGATAGGGTAGGTCTGAGGTGGCACCTGAGATTCTGGTTTCTAATCAGCTCCAGATAATGCTGATGCTGTTGGTCTGTAGTTCAAGGCTGCACTTGGGAGTAGCCAAGCTTCCGGCAATAGGGAGCCGTTCAATGTTGTGTGCAGGGACATGATTATAGTCCAATTTCCTTCTTAGAACAATCACCTTGCAAGCTGTGAAGGAGCTCCAGCAGGGTAGGAGAATGTGGACAGGGTGAGAGATGTATTTTTCTCTATCTCCAGCACTTAAGATGGTGTCTGGCTCATAACAGATAATCAATAGATACATGTAAAGGAAAAAATTAGCCATTTATGATAGACTTTTTAAATGAGAAAGCAGGAAGAAGGGATGACTCAAGTTCTGCCAGGCTGATAAGCCAGTACTATATAAAACACTCATTTGGGCCAGTCTAAATTGAGACTATGTCTTAAGGCGGTGATTTTCTAACTTATTTTTGGTCAAGGATCTGATTGCTTAAATGAAATCCTAAGTGGAGGCCCAATATGTGAATTATATTAAAAAAAAAAAAATTAAGTGCCCTGGTTGGCACAGGGGTCAGGACTTGGAACCCCACAGCCCAGTCCTCCCCCTTCCACCCCTCTCCCAGTGACTAGCAGATTCTCACTGTAGCCTCAGACTCTTGAAAGCGTCAGGTGGCCCAGGAACCCAGCCTGACTCCTCTGCCGCCCCCAGGATCTTGAATGGAGATTATCTGCTTCTGGCTCAGCTTCCCCCATTAGACAATGCAGTCCTTCAGGGTAGGACCATGAAAAAAGACCATGTCAGGATCCTCATGTGCCGCACGGGACCTGGTCACGGTGGCGTTGGGGGAATGACGATGGGCAGAGGTGGCCACGTGAGCCAGCAGGTCCCAAGGCGAGAGGGCCAAGGGACTAAGTTCCCAGAGCCCCAGACACATGACCACATCCCTCCTGAGCAGCAAAGGCGTTGTGGGCAACAGAGATGGGCAGGGGGTGGAGTCAAGATTTTTAGAGTAATTGGGCCTGAGCGTCTGCATGTTTCCATTAAAGCAGGAAGCATCGGTCACGCTGACACATCTCCGTGCCCCCAGGAGGTGTTCCTAAGCAGGGAGAGTTTTGGCATTTATCCTCAACCACTTGTTGCTACATTTCTCAAATAGCCGGGTATTTAAGTATCATCAGCGTGACTGCTCCTGCAGCTTTGTGGCCCTTGTCCCGTGCGGCCAGGTGTTCCAGACAGTGGCTGTGGGCTGGCGCAAGGGGCAGTGGGCCTGGGCATATTGGAATCAAGCCCCAGTCTGCTCTTTGACAGCTGGGTCATCTTAGACACATCGTTTCCCCTCAGGGAGCCTTAATTTCCTCAAGGAGAATAACAAGTATTTGTACAGGGCTTCAGGGCTTCACCCACATGCTCCAGGGCTGCTCCTAACCTCTGAGCATAACTGATCTTTCTCACCTCTGGGATACAGCCCGGCAAAATGAGCCTCTCCTGGGGGGCTCTGCAGCCTAGCCTCCTACACGTAAGCTGTGTGACTTAGGGCAAAGCCTTGCCCCTCAGAGCCTCGGTGTATATAAAAATGGCAACAGTTTGGCCAGCAAGTGTCCTCAGGCCCACACCCGGTGCCCAGTACATGCCCACTGTTTGTATTCATCACTGGTGTGTTACTGTCGTTTGCCGGGGATCACAAAACCACTTGTCCCAGTCAGTACTCCTGAGCCAGAAGCCCACATTCCTGCTTGCCTGCCACACTTCTCTGTTGAAGTAAGGGTATAGAACCTACTTCTCGGGGCTGGAGAGTGTTAGCAGAAGTCATGTGACTGGCAGTGTTGTATAAACTGTAAAGTACCCAGTCCAGGAAAGGGCCCGGCTTTATGTTTTCTCCGTGTAGCCCCCAGGCCTCCCCTTGGGGAGGCAAATCTGATTGTTTGTCACATACTGTGTATTTTAAGCCTGGATTTTTTCTAGATTGTGCTAACCATCATCTGCAGGCCCTTCCCATTTCCTTCTTAGCTCAAGGCTCTGATTTAAACACCCTTCTGCTGGGGGCGCCTGGGTGGCTCAGTCGGTTAAGCAGCTGGCTCTTGATTTTGGCTCAGATCGTGATCTCAGGGTTGAGATGGAGCCTCTGCATCAGGCTCCATGCTCAGTATGGAGTCTGCTTGAGATTCTCTCACTCCCTCTCCTTCTTCCCCTGCCCCTGCTTTCTCTCTCAAATAAATAAAATCTTTATAAAAATGTAAAAAAAAAAAAAAATAAGCACACTTCTCTTGCACTCATGAAACGGGAAGAGAAGGAAAGGCAGGCCATTGCTGGAGCAACTCAGGAAGGTCGAGGCAGACAGGCTGGTTTCCAGCCACTTGGCCTGTCTGTGGGTCCTGGCCTTCTTAGGGGGCTAATCCGTGCTTTGTGATGCCCCCTTGGAGTGGGCACAGAGCCTAAGCTAATTAAAACCTTCTCTCTGAAGAGGGCTCAGGTTTCTGGGCAAGCACGGGACTGCCCCAGCCATTGCTTCAGGGACTGCTCTCTTGTCCTCCTGCTGGCCAGAGCTGGAGGGGGCTGGGACTCAGAAAACACCCCACCACTCGCTCCCTCTCCAGGCCCGCAGATGACCATGGAGGTCCTCGGGAGAGGCAGGGTGGCAGGGAGATAAGTAACTCCCCATCTAACAGATGAGCAAAGTGAGGCCCCAGATGACTTGGCTCATACCTAGTAAATGCAGGGCTGAGATTCAAATTAGAAGACACCTGTTCAAAAATGATGCCCCCTCTGCCTTTCTGGGACTACAAAACCCTTGTCACCTTGCTTCGCAGCATAGGTCTGGGCACACAGTATTCCTAGTGTATATTTGTTCAGTGACTAAATTAATGAATATAATGCTAAACAGGGGCATTTTATCTAAAGGCAATAGTATGAGTAGGGTGGAAAAATCCAGAACTGCAACTTGGGCCAGAATGAAATATAATAACAGTAATAATAATAATAATAATAATAATAATAAGAGCAGCCAAGGGCTAAGCCTGTTCTAAGTATTTTGCACATATTAACTTATTCAGTCCTCCCAATAACCCTGTCTGGTAGGGACAGTTATTATAGCCACTTCCCATATGAGGCACAGAGAGGTTAAGTAGCATGCCCAAGGCACACAGCTGGAGAGTGGTAGAGCTGGGATGTGAACCCTAGCAGTCTGGCTCTTAGCCACTGTGTACTGCTCTCTGTCTGCCCAGGAATGCCCTCCTCTGTAAGCTGGAGATGGTGAGGATGTGCAGTCCACCTCTCTCACGGCATTTGACGTCTCTGTGGCTTTTGAGATGAGAAGGGACTTTACAGTAGAAACACCATACTAGACAAATCTGGGTTGGTGCTGGCTCGTAGAGGCCAGGCTGGGTCCTAGATGCTAGAACCCCTCTTGCTCCAGCCCTGCAGAGGAGTGAGCAGCCCCACTGCTCTTCCTCTCCTGGCTGGAGTAGCCTGAAAGACCGGTACAGTTAACTGAGGTTAACAACCCCAAAACGCAGAATTAATGGAGTGACAAGCAGAGTTTCTTAATGAAACCAAAATTAGGGCTAGAACAAAGTGAGGGTCTGGGCCCAGGAAGCCAGACTGCAGTGACCCGGCTGTAATATTAGCCAGCAGAGGGACCAAGGGTCAGAGCTTCCCTTGGAGAGGACAGGCACGGAGCCTTCCGGGAAGGTGGAGAGGATCTGCTCAGCCCACTGCGAGCCCACCGCCGTGCTCGGACAGCCTGGGGCTTGTAGAGGAGCATTGTGTCCTTCCTCTGGTCCCGGTGGTGGCTGGGAGGGTAAACAGAGCCCCCCCAGCTAGTCTGGGGTTCCCAGGGCAGAGTGGAAAAGGGCATTCTGAAAATGTCATCTCTGTGTCATGGGCAGTGGGGAAAGACCCCGTAGAGGGAAGGGGGCACCTGGAACAGGAGAATGCAGGGCTTGTCCTTAATATCTGCTGGCCGCTCACTCAGGAACACACAGCCTGGCCCAGGGCCAAGGGCAGAGCTGTTCAGCGTTCCTGTGTTTGCTGGATGGTTTTGTGTTTGATTGGGGTGCCCCGTGGGGATTGGGAGCTGGATGGTACAAGTTGATGTGGGACTTGGGCCAACAGGCATCTCTGATCCCAGGCACTGGGGCTCACACTGCAACACATTTTTGCTCCAGCTGGAAGCTTGGTTTGATCAGAATCCTCTTAGCATGGGGATTGGCATTCCTTAAACATATGGAATTCATCCAACAGCATTCCATCCTAACTGTGGGGTAGTTATTCATTTCCTTGTCTGTCTCACCCTTGGGATACACCGAGAATTTGAGGCAGACCTTTGCACTAAGTCAAAAGAGCTAGCCTGCCTGTGAGCCCTGCCTCTTGCTATAGCTGTGAGACTTTCAACAAAGCACTTCACCTCTGTGAACATCAGTCCTCTGTCTGATATAGGATCAGGGCATAGCTACTCAGGCGTCTTTGTTCACTTAGTTAGTCATTACACATTAAGTGCCCACTGTTTGCAAGGCTCAAAGTTTGAGATTAAGTGCTGAACAAGGCAGATGTGATCCCTATCTCTGCACAGCCTGGAGCGTGTAATTAAGCAACTACTTAAATATAAATACAGTGTAAATGTCATTTTGATACATTCCCAAAAAAGAGAGGTACAGGATGATGGATTAAATCACGCAAAAATGTAGGAGAAATGTATAAGCTCTAAAGTACTGTTTAAACATTAGACATTATCCTTGTTGTCCTCATGACACTTCCTCCTATTTTTTAAGGTACTTCAATGGATCTCAGCCTCAGTTTCCTCATCTGTAACATGGGAATTATAATAATACCTGCATCAGCTAGCCATTCCATGTAACATAGCACCACAAAACATAGTGGCTTAAAGTGACACATACTGGTTTCTGTTTCTAAGAGTCAGTAACTTGGGCTGGGCGGAGCTAGGTGGCTCAGCCAGTTTGACTCTGCGCTCACTCATGCAGCTACAATCTCTGGGGGTCTCGGAGGCTCAGTCCCATGTCTCTAGCAGCAAGCTGGCCAGCCTGGGTCTCCTTACATGATGGGTGTTTTCCAGAAGTAGCCAGAGAAAGCAAGCCCAAAACTCAAGGGTTTTTTCATGCCTCTGAGTCCTGTTTGCTAATGTCCCCTTGGCCCCTTGGCTAATGCATGCAAAATGGCCAAACCCAGAGTCAGCATGAGAGACTGCACAAGGGTGTGATCCGGCGAGGTGTCATTTTCATAGCAGTCTTCCACCACACCTAACGTCCACAGTTATCCCGAGGACTTCGTAAGAGATGTGTGACGCCACGTTGGTGGTGTCTGTCCCCACACATAGTCAGTGCTTAAGAAACGGTAAGTGACTGTGAGCCTGAGAGCAGCTTGCTACCTTATTGGGGGAAAAATACATTACACAGGAAGTAAGTGGCAAATGATTAGCCAAAACGGCATGTAAAGTATGGCAGCCTGGCTAGAGATAATAAGATGCCAGAGCATTGCTGATTCTGAGACTGCATCAGTCTTCCGTTTTTAACCCTGGTATTTTAAAGAGTGACATTCACCAAAAGGAACTTTTTCAGAGAAGGATGACCAGGGTGGAAGCAAGGTGAGTGGAAACTGAATTAGGAGAAGGCAGAGAAACATTTTTCCTGTATAATAATGTAACATTTACCACTGTTGTTCATTGAGTACTTATTTATGCGCCAGACACAAAGCTAAGTGTTCCCATGGTTTGCCTCATGTAAGCCTCAAGACAACCAAGTAAGATGTTGAATACTATCCCCATTTCACAGATGAGGATACTGAGTCTCAGTATCTTTGTTCAGAGTTGCACCAGAAGTACATAACAGGTTCAAGGTTCAAACCCAGGTGTGCCGGACTCATAAAACCTATTGTTTTAATTGAGATTTCTAGAAAGATAATTGTAGCTTACATGCAGTTGTAAAAAATAATACAGAGGTATTCTGGGTACCCTTTACCCAAGTTCCCCCAGTAGGAACATTTTGCAAAACTTTAATAAGAGAGCAGATATCACAACCAAGATATGGACATTGACACAATCCGTTCATTTGATGTAGATTTCCCCAGTTTTACTTGTACGTATTTGTGTGTATGTGTGTATTTATTTCTGTACTATTTTATCACTTGTAACTAGTGTGTCCAGGCAAGACAGTGGACATTTCCATCCCCACAGGTACCCCTCCCACTGCCCTTCTATAGCCATCCTCCCCTCCTTCCTACCCCTACCCCATCCCTCACCCCGTGCAGCTGCTGATCTCTTCTCTACTTCTAACATGTTGTCCTGTCAAAACTGTTACATAAATGGAATCATACAGCGCCCAAGGTTTGTGATTGGCTTTTTTCCACTCGGCATAGTTCTCCAGAGATTCACTGTACCATTAGTCATTCCTTTTTCTTACCGAGTAGTATTCCATGGTGTTCCCTTTATTTAACCATTTGCCTGTTGGAGGACATCAGATTGTTCCCTGTTTTTCGCTATGATGACTAAAGCTTCTGTGACCACTATTGTACAGGTTTTTGTGTGAACATAGTTCTCATTTCTGAGGGATAAACACCCATGGTGCAGTCCTAGGCTGTACAGTAATTACATGTTTATTTTCACGAGAAAGCGTCCAACTGTTTTCCTGCGGGGCTGTACTAACTTACATTCCTACCAGAAATGTGTGGGCGCTCCAGTTTCTCTGCATCCTTGCCAGCATTTAGAGTTATGACTATTTATTATTTTAGTTCCTCTGATGGGTGTGTGCGTCCCCGACGGCCAGTGATGTTGACCATCTTCCCACGTGCTAATTTGCCATCTCTATATCCTCCCCAGTGAAATATCTGCTCATATCTGTTGGCCATTTTTCTAATTGGGTTGTTTGAGGGTTTTTTTGGTTTTGTTTTGTTTTTTACTGTTGAGTTTGGAGCATTATTTATATACTCTAGATGCTAGACCTTTGTTGGAAATGCAGTTTGCAAATATTTTCTCCCACTTCTTAGCTGCTCTTTTCATCCTAGCAACAGAGTCTTTCACAGAGCCCAGGTTTGAATTTCGGTGAAGTCCAGTTTATCAGTTTTTCCTTTTTAGGCTGTGCATTTGATGTAAAGCTTGTGTTTTTTACCACTGTGCCCACTGTTTCCTGGAGCCTGAAGAAGAGAGATCTTATTCTGGGGATGGGAAGGGAGTAGGCTTGTTTGTGAGGTTCTAAAGCAGGGTTAGGACCAACAGGAAGCCTCTGGAAACAAGTAAATTCTAGCTCGCTACCAGAACAAAACTTTGAAGGCCACTGCTTAGAGGATAAAATGTGTTAGGTGTGAGTGCCCTGTCATCTGAGATCAAGCAAAGGCTTGCTGGTATCCGTGTGGAGTCCTAGAAGGAATCCAAGCTGCAGATGGGGCATGGGTGACTAATATCCTTTATGTTCCCCTCTAATTCTAAGAATCTAGAAGAGTAGCATTTGAATTATCTCTGCCTGACCTGGCATGTCTAACATTTGCAGAGACTCCAGAGACCATCCGGGTTGATACATTTAGAAAGGCTTTCAATGGCCCTCTGGCCTGTCTCTAGTTTGGGGCAGGTTGAGCCAGACTCAACAGGAGGTAGCCAGTGAAGCCAGCAGGTCTGTGGTTGTCCTGCCTACGGGTAGAGTACACAGTGGCCAAAGGCTTAAAGGGCCCAGGCTCACGGGATGGGGCCTATTCCTCGATCTCTGTCCTCATCTTGGGGGCCAGCCACCTGGCTGCCTGCCTCACCTCCACCCCAGCAGTCTCATCTTCATTTAGACCATCAAGGAGAATCCCTTTCCTTGCAGCACTTATGAGACTTAATTACCGATGGCAAGGTCCTTTGAGGCCTTGGATGAAAGGGATGGGAGCAGTGGAAGGCTTGATTAGGCGTGTAGAACTCTGGGCACAATTAGCTCCATGAGAGACTGGCCCAGCCTTTATCTGTCTCCAGTTCTGTGTGACTTACAGCAGCTAATTATTGAAATAAAAATTGCCTGACCACCCAGCTGCTGGAAAGAAGGCCCTAATATCTATTAAGTCTGCCTTTAATTATTGGAAATGGTGGCAGCTTCAGGCAGTGAGGGTTTTCCCATCATTATGGGCCTTTCTCTCGACCTCTTTGAGGCTTGAGTACACCGAGATGTAAGTGAAATTCTGCCAAAGCCACCTCTTTCTCCATTGCTTTGCAACTGGACATCCCTTTCCGGGATACCTTTGCTAACAAGCTTTGTCTGCTGCAAGGATCCTCCTTGACTCCTCCCCAAGGGGCTTTGCAATCATTACACCTTACAGAAATCTGAGCCCTTGACAGAGTACTTTGAGTTCCATTGTGTGTGTGTGTGTGTGTGTGTGTGTGTGTGTGTGTGTACATAAAAGCAGTCCTCAGGCATGGCTTACTTGTGACCCCCATACCACTGCAATTTGCAGAAGAGAAAACTGAGGTCAGAAAGGGAAACATGACCGAGCTGGCAGCTCCTGGCTTTTGACTTGCTGGGGTGGCTGTCACCAAGTCACAGCCGCCCTAGAGCTCCCTCCTTTCTCTGGACATAGAGTCATGGGCGGCTCAAGGAGGGCACAAGCAGTCACTATCTTCACAAATCTGGGGGGCTCCTGTGGGTTGGAGGGAGTTAGTGTTAAAACTAAGAGACTCGCTGGTGTCCTCCAGCTCTCCCCTTCAGAGTGGGGGCCTAACTCCGGAGCCCCAGGTAATTATAGGTTTTAAGCCTTGTGCACAGCAGGGGATGTGCGATTAATCAGCGCAACTATATCTCCCCTCCCTCTGATTATCTCATAATGGGGGCCCAGAATAAGCCCATAGAAAATCTGAAGTCTGTGCAGGGCCCTTGCACACTTTTTGCAGAGAATTAGCACTCTAATAAAACCTGGGTTAGGGGCTTGACCCTTGAGTGGGGTTTCCAGGGAGAAGGAGAAGGCCCTTTCCTGGGGGAGCTGAGGGGCAGAACAGACCGTTTCTCAACGTCCATGAAGGAGCTGAGTCGCAGCACACAGCCAGAGCCCCTGAGGCTAGGTAGGGTGTGCTTCCCAGAAAGCCACATGGAGTGGAGCTGCCCAGGGGGTGCAAGAGAGGGGTGCATGGGGGACCAAGGGGTTCCCAGGGGTTCTAGCCAACCCCATGTGAGAGGCATGTGGATGAACATGAGCACACTCCTTTCCCTGTCCCCCGGTCACCTCCTGAGCAGCTATTGGGCCTCGGCTCAGGTATCACCTCCTTCAGGCCTCCCTGCTGCCTACCCGACCTGAGCTGCTGTCCCCGACTCTGCCCCTGAGGGTCTCTGTCAGGAGCTCTTTTGTGTTCACTGTGCTGGAACCACCTGTAAATGTGTCTGTCCCTCTCACTGTGTCTGTTCCAACTCCTTGCCCCTAGACCTCACCCTTAGAAAGCCTTGTGGGATGGGAAAGAGGGAATGAGGCTGGATAAAGCCCGGGAAAGCTCGCTGGGAAGGTGAGGACTTGAAAATCTTAGAAGAGGGGCACCTGGGTGGCTCAGTCATTAAGCATCTGCCTTCGGCTCAGGTCATAATCCTAGAGTCCTGGGATCAAGCCCCGCATCGGGCTTCCTGCTCGGCCAGGAGCCTGCTTTCTCCCTCTCCGGCTCCCGCTCCTGCTGCTTGTGTTCCCTCTCTAGCTGTCTCTCTCTCTGTATCAGATAAAGAAATAAAATCTTAAAAAAAAAAAAAAGAAAATCTTAGAAGAGATCTTCAGCCTGATGAGAAGACCCAAGGACACACAGACAAGCCCATCTTCTAGAAGGGCCATTGCTGGGACAAAGGCCCCGGACTTCTTTCCTGGGACCCCAAGGAGTAGAGCTGAGGCCTTTGGAAGGAAGCTAAAAGAAGTTTCGGCTCCATGTCAGGAAGCACAGTCAAAGCTTTCCCTGATGGCAGTGAGGTCCCCAGCTTTGGAGGTGGTCAACCACTTGGGGATGCCACAGAGGGGATTCAGACATCCGATGGGGCATGAACCAGCTGACCTTTAATGATACTTTCAATCTGAAGATAGTAAATGCCATATTTTCTGACTCTAAGAGGTCCCCATTTATAAAGGGGAATCATTGGCTGGTAAGTAGCTTCAGGAGGGGAAGAATCTGGGTTGGAGGAATCAGGAAAACACAGCCCTTATACTCCCTCCTGTGGGTTGAGGACCTATTGTGTCCCGGGTCCTGTGCACACTCAGCCCTCTTGGGAGGTCTAGGCAGCTCTGGCGGGAGCTCTCTGAGCTCAGGGTCGGAGGATGGTGCCCATACAGCAGCCCCCTGCCCTTTGATACCTGACCTATGACGGGCCCTCCAACAAAAGGGCGAGATGGCACATGTAGGCAGTGGCACCATCTGTCACCTGCTTGCCAGCCGCTGATTAGGGATGTCCTAGTAGCTGAGCGGGGCACACGGCCACACTCCACCAGGTTCCTAAGAAAGCCCTTTTTTTTGGCCCCCAGCACTGTCTGGGACCGCTTCGAAAAGGAGGTATAAAAGCAGTCCTCTCAAAAAGGCCCGGTTAGGTGCTAACCAGCTTCATCAAAGGAATTAATACTGCTAAAAAAAACACAATGAAAAAGCAAATAGAACATCTAAAGAAATTAAAATAAGAGATGACCTGGGTGGGAAGCAGTATAGATTATGACTAAAAGCTTGAGCCTTGGGGTCGTATAGACCCAGGTTTGAATCCTGGCTCTGCTACCTCCCTGCTGTGGCCCTCTGGGCAAGGGACCTGACTGCTCGGAATCCCAGGGTTCTCCTGTGTCAAATAAGGGCGGTTTGGGGGTATGGTGAGGATAAAATGAGGTCATGCTAGGAAGACCTTGCCCTTAGCCACCATTATTGTAATCACTGTCACTGTTTTGAAGAGCAAGAGAGTCCCTAAAATGACAGGGCCAGAGAAATGTGCTCTGGGTACCAAAACAGAGAACACAGACTTGGAACCAGGGCTCCCAGATTCCAGCCTTGGCATATTGTATGAACTTAGGCATCACTTTGCTACTCTGAGCTTCCATTTCCAAATCTGTGAAGTGGGGATGATCGTGCCTAGTCCTCTGGTGGCACATAGCCCAACACAGCATAGATGTCCCCTCCGCCTCTGGCATCCCCCTTCATATCACACACATCCCTGGAGTTTAAAGCAAAGGCCTTGCAAGACCAAACCCTGAAGGACTAAGGAAAGTAAAAATTTATGATGATTTTATGCACATATACACAAACAGATAATGCCCAGGACTTATATTTTGTAGAACACATTTTAGCTCTGAAATATTTATGGGCCCTTCTTGACACACAAAGAACTAAAAATATCACCATGTGCTTATGTTCAGGAAAACTTATAAAACTTCAGTCCAGTAGGAATTCAGTCAATTTCCTGGTTCATCTCTGGCTGTTTCTAGGTTGGGAGGAAACCCAGGGTGGTAACCGCCCCCATTTCCCCGAGGGCTTGGGCAGCGGCAGAGGTCACTCGGCAGTGCTGTACGTCTGTTCGAGTCTCCCCGCCAGTGCTCTGGGCCCCTGCCCCTCATAAATGTTGCTGGAGCCCACGTGAAGGGCCCAACTTTGCTTCTTGAGTTTCTCCCCGCACACCAAAAGCTTTGTTTTCCCCCATCTCCCCTTGTCCCGCAGGCCCAACGCCTGTGCCCGTCTTCCAGGCCAGCTCCTGGCCCCAGCCCCATCCGGGCCTCTGAAACCCAGCTGGAGGACACGCTCCCCCGGGACCTCCCATCCAGGCTCTGCCACAGGCTCGTTTGCATTCTCCTGTCACTGGGATGACGACTGTTCATGGAAATGGCTTTTTTTCCACCAGGCTGCTCACTCCTCCTCTCCCAGGCCTTCTTGGCAACACTTCCCTCTCCCTCGAGGCTGGACTCAGGGAATAACTGGGTCTCTCCCTTGTCCCAGTTCTCTTGGACCTCCAACTTCCATCCATGCTGTGATCAGAACGGTGCTTTTCAAACTGTAGGTTGGCAACCCATCCATAATCCTATTTTAGTGGAGTAGAATAAGATAGAAAGTGTCAGGTGCTACCCTTGAGGAAAGATTAGGCATAGTTTCTGAAATGCTTGTTTTAGTTAGAAATTTGTGGATGTATGTATTTTCTGGATGGTGAAACGTATTTTTACTGTAGGTCAGAGAAAATGGAAAGTCAGATCTAGATTTCTTTTCTCTCCTTACCTCCAAATGGTCTGGCCTAGCTCACTTCTTTTTTTTTTTTTTTTTTTTAAGATTTTATTATTTATTTGACAGAGAGAGAGAGAGCATAAGCTGGTGGAGCGGCAGGCAGAGGGAGAGGGAGAAGCAGGCTCTCTGCTGAGCAGGGAGCCCGATGTGGGGCTCGATCCTAGGACCCTGGGATCATGACCTGAGCTGAAGGCAGACGCTTAATCGACTGAGCCACCAGGCACCCCTGGCCTAGCTCACTTCTACTTGACATTTTTGGGTCATAGTTTAGATGTCACTTTCTCTGGCCAATGGTCCCTGATCTTCTCTCCACCTTTGGCCCATCTGGCCTGGGCCAGGGGTCCCTGTGGTCCTTCCCCTGCCTCTCTCCCTGTCTGATTTGCCCATGTTCTAGAAGCTCCAAGGAGTAGGAAGCTCATTTGTCTTGTCCACTGATGCCTCACACAAGGCTTGGCACAGCAGGGTAGGAACTCAGTGTTGGAGAGAAGAGGCGGGGTGGGAAGAGGGTCCTGGGGGAGGGAGGGAACAAGAGGGCCTGGTGTGTTACCTCTGTGCATCTTCTGCAGCACTTAGGACAGAAAAGGTACTTAGCCATTACTTACTAAATGAATTAACCTATGGTACGAGGTGTATAATACCTTTCATGAGGTTTAAACATTTCCTTCTGATTCAAATCTAGGCCCTGACATTTGGAAGCTACGGGATCTAGAGCAAGTCCCTTAATCTCTTTAAGCTCATCATCTCATTTGTACAATAAGAGTAAATAAGAGAAAATATAAAAGAGGATCTATCTAACCCACACAATTGTTGTAGAGATTAAGAATAGTATGTACAAAATACCCAGCACATGAGTAGGGGTTTGATAAATGGTGGCTGTTTTATTGTGATTACCTCTTTTCCTATCTGAGATCATCCCCTGATCACCATCCCCAACCTGGGCCTCCCCACATTCATGGACCTGTTCAAACCTTCCAGGTCTATCGGAGCCCAGATCCGTATAAAAGAAAAAAGCCTAAAATGTAGATTTTAGAGTCAGCTACCGACTGTGTGAATTTGACCAACCACCCGGGTCGTGTCGCCCGCTCTCTGAAATGATAAATGACCAGAGCTCTTACAGGTCAGTGTGGAAAGCCCTGCATACAGGGCTTGATGCATCTGTGTTTCTTCCCTTCTCCTGTCTGGGGCCCATTCTCCTTCCCCAGAGAGAGGCCAAGAATGATACCCATGTCCGCATCAGGAGAAACGTGTAGAACCGCAGGTCATGCTCATCAAAGCACCCATGGTTGCCCCTGGGCCTGACACCCTGGAGAGAGAGCTCCCATTCTGCTCATCCCCGGGCCCAGTGCCCAGCACAGGTCTGTCTGGAACGGGCTTTGGGAATGAACTCCTCCCTGAAGGCACCTTCATGGTGCCCGGGCTTCACCCAGAGAAGAGTTTCAGCCAGCCACACCTCGGGAGCAGGCCGGAGTCTCACACATGCTCTGTGTGTGCAGTTACAGGATTTGTGGTTCAGAAATAGCAACACGTCAATAATGATGACCATGATGACGCTGAGAGTAGTCCTTCTCCAATCCCTTACGCCTACAGATATAAGGTACATTGTAGTTCACGAAGCATCTAACAAAGCCAACACCTGACTTGCCAGAGCCCCATAGCCATGGGGTGGCTGGAGAAGGACCGTGGAGCTCGTTCCATCACAGTGCGTGGTGGAGGGCTGTGGGAAGAAGGATGGTCGATGGATCCGGCTCTTGATCCACTTCTTGACTGTGTGGCTTTAAGCCAGTTACTTAACTTCTGTAAGCCTCGGGTTCTCTTTATCGTTAAGAGGGACCGCTACAGCGTGGGATGGTGAGTACTAAATGAGATCACCTAACACAAGCACTTCGCCCAGCGTCGGGCCTGTGGTAAGCCCCGAGTAAGCAGGAGCTGTGGGTTTATTACTCTGATGATGATGGGTCCCGATGATTACTGAAAGTCAACCAGATAGTAAGGGGTCAGGATCCCCCAGGAAACAGGATCCGCTCCAGATGCTTTAAATGAACCCACTTTAATGAAGGGACAGAAGTGTGGGCAGGTGAGGAGAGCCAGTCAGGATGGTGAGACACCCAGGGTCTAGTGGTGGCAGGAAACGGGGACCAACCCCCACCCCCTGGGCGTGGACAGGTGAGCGCAGGGAAGGATGTTGAAAGAGGCCTGGAAGAGGGGCCACCTGGCATCCGATGAGCAGACAAAGGACTACAAGGCAGGGAGAGAGCAGAGAAGCAGCGCTGCCCCCTCTTGCCTACACCCTGCTGCCCCATCTCCCTCAGGTGCCTCCCTCAGGTGAACCCAGTGAAACAGGGATGTGGAAGCTCAGTGACAGTCAAGAGAAATGATCAGCAGCTCTGAGGGACAGAAACAGAGGGTGTGCATCTGGGAGAAGCTAGGTGCTCTGCGAGCTGTGGGAAGGGGCAGAGGGAGGGTCAGGAAGGTCAGGCTAATGGACTTTGGGGTGTGGGGAACCCCTGGTAAGCAGGGTAGGGAGGGACTGACATGTTTACACATGAACGTGTATGGGGTGCCTTGCTGCCCAGCCCGCAGAGGAGGGTCGCGGTGGGTGGGTCCAAGCCAGTCCCTTCCCCAACATTCCTCCGTCCTCCTGCCAGGTCTCCGAGTCACTGGACTGCGGACCCTCGCTCCTGGGGGAGCTCTTCTCCACTGTCACTTCTTGCATCCCAGCCTCTTCCTCCTCTATTAAATGCCAAGCCAAGTGTGAACCGTGACCGACCTCCTTCTCTTAAAAAAAATATACTGTTTACTGGATTACTATATTAAGCCTAAAACAGAAAAAAAAAATAAAATAAAAAGGGAATGGGAGCAAGGCAAATGCTCTCCCTGCCTCTGCTTTGTGACAGGGAAGCCGTGGGTTTCAGGGCTGTGTTCTTAATAATTCGTAGTTACTGAGCCTTTGCCTTGAAGACAGTGCCTTCGGTCAGCAGGCTCACACTGATAAGAAGACATAGTCATCCACCAATTTAACAGCTCAAATGTGTCTCGGCCTCATTAACATATGTTTCCAAGGGGATGTTCCTTCTCCAATTATAACTGACACTTAGCTGGAGCCTTCTAAAGTGGGTCTTTTACAAATAAAATGTGGGTTTTTTCTGATGATAATAATGGCTAGCATTTATTGAGCACCCATTATGTATTAGTGACAGTATCTCCCAGGGGCATGTATTAACTCATTTCATTCTCAGAACAACCCTAAGAGGCTGGTACTGTCTTACAGATGAGGAAGCTGAAGCACAGAGAGGTTAAATAACTTGTCCTGGGTCACACTGCTGCTAAATAAACAGTGGACACATACTTCAAATATAGACTTCTTTTGAAATTTTAAGAAGAATGCATCTAAGCAATGCCTTCAGTTCAATTTTAGATGTACCTAAGTCAAACTACCAATATTTTATACCACCTGACGATTGGTAAGAAGTAAAAAAGTAGCTGTCGTAATTTTATTCTTTCATTCATTTAGCACACATTTCATGAGCTCTGGATGCCAGGCCTGTCCTCAAGGAACTGCAGTCAAGGGCAGAGGCCGACGTGGATACACACCATCCAGTTACCTGGATGTACAATGATAAATCAACAGGCACAGAGATAGAGAGGCCGCAGAATTAATGTCCAGGAAAGTTGCAAGTGGCTCAGTGAGAAGGAAGTGAGTTGAGCCAGATCAAAGAATAGCCTTCCATTTTGACCAAGACACTGGAATTTATCCCGAAGCCTCCACAGAGCTGCTACAGAGGCGTAAGCAGGGCAGCGGCGTGATCTGGGCTTAGGAGATTTATGTGGCATAGCCTACAGAGCCAAAATCGAGTGGTTGTACCCATGTGCCGAGTTCAACCCCTGGGTCAGGATGATGGCTCCACCAATCAAGAGCCATGTAACCTTGGGCAGTATACTTAACCTCACAATTTCCCATCTGTAATTTGCAGATAATCATCATACCTATATTACGGAATAGAAGGAAGGATTAAAATAGTATCACATATAATATTAGTGAAAGTAAATACTCAATAAGTATTAGTTACGACAGTATATTGGCTCTTATTGTGAAACCATTATTGATATTATGAATTATTAGTCACAGTGGCCAACATTACTATAGTGCTTACTCTAGATTATCATCACCATTATTGTCACTCGGGGGGATGGGCGGGAGGTAAAGGGCCAGAGGTCACAGAGGCTAGGTGACAGTCACCATACATCCTCATTCAAATTAGACCAGAAAAGTGCTTTGGGTCAAAAGCTACTACTGGGTCAACTTAGGGAGTTATAATCAGCCTTTTTTAAAAAGTGAACGAGAATGAAATAGGAAATATCAGAGTACGTTGCTCATCATTGCAGTCACTTCGGTTTTGTGAATCTTTTTTCCATTTTATACACATAAACACACGCATTCACATACATATATATATGTATCCAGCCACAATGTATGATGCTTTTCAAATTATGGATTGCAGGCAAGAAGGTTTTACAGACCCTGGGGTAGAAAGTATTATCACCGGTCTTCCCTCCAGCTGTGCCCCTCAGGTGCTCAGCCAGTGCCAGGAGGCTGAAGGTTAAGAAGCCAGAGGTCAGAACTGTGGGTTTGGGCCCCAGTAAGATGATTTGATTTCTGTGTATCCTAGGTCAGTTTCGAACTAATTTCCAGGGGCATTTTGAGAACTAGGTCCCAAAAAGTATCACCTACACATCTTGATTATCTCTAGTTGCAACCCCAAGGCATTGTCAGTCTACTAATGTTGGCTTGGTTACTGATGCACCCTGTGGCCTTGACTCTGGGTCACTGTTGCTCCATGTATAAAATGGGAGTTAAAATAGTTGTCTTATATGCTTTATGGTTATTATGGGGCACCAGTAAAATCAGAAATGTTTGCACTCTGAATCATGGAAAACACATAGAAGGAAGTCTACAGTAGACACTTGGGATCCATGATGAATCCCAAAGACGCCAAGTGGTAACCTCAGACCATTCTTCGGCTGAGTAAAGTGATGGAGCTTTCCAGGTTAGAACATATGGGCCCATTTGTTCATAGCTCAAAGAGAGCTCTTTAAGGAGATGAACAGAGTTTGCTGTGGAGTGCAGGCTGAGACCTGCCCTGGAGGGGTCTTGGGGAGGAAGAGATTTATGTCAATTTATATTTACGCCAGTGCCTGAGTATGGTCATTCATTTCACAAATTCTTAAGGAGCCCCTGCTCTGTGTCAGGCCCTGTCCCAGCTGGGGACATGATGGGAACAAACACATGATTCCCATGTAGAGGAATTACGGAAATCAGTGTCCCCTGGTCTTTGATGCCGACTTCCTTGATACCCATCACTGGAAGAGAGGCTGAGGCATCTTCCTGGTGGGCAGGCGGAGTAGCAGGAGGGGCCAGGATTCATCATCAGGGGCCCTGAGGGCAGGGCCCCCTCTGCTTGTGTGTGGCCAGCGGAACGGCGCCCGCCCCCCAAGTCTGAAGTCCCTCCTCCCCAGCCTCGCGGGGCCAGTCAGGTCCAGGATAGACTGCGGTATTGCCTTTGCATCCTGGGGCCTGAGCTCACGCCCTGTCTTTGGTTCCCCGGCTCCAGACCGCTCGGCCCTGAGTGCCGCGAGGACCCTGTTCGTGGATGTGGAGGAGCGCGGGCCGGAGGCCATGGACGTGAAGGAGAGAAAGCCGTACCGCTCGCTGACCCGGCGCCGCGACGCCGAGCGCCGCTACACCAGCTCGTCGGCGGACAGCGAGGAGGGCAAGGCTCCGCAGAAGTCCTACAGCTCCAGCGAGACCCTGAAGGCCTACGACCAGGACGCGCGCCTGGCCTATGGCGGCCGCGTCAAGGACATGGTGCCGCAGGAGGCCGAGGAGTTCTGCCGCGCAGGTGAGGGCGGCCAGGGGCGGGGCTGGGGGCAGGGGAGCACCTGGGTGCGTGGGCACGTGAGCAGGCAGGTGGGCTGGACGCGGGTCAACGCCGGGCCTCGGCTCTTTTGGCACCTGGATCTGGACGGAGCCTGCCTGTAACTCATTCTCGGTTTGTTCATCTTCACGCTCACCCGGTCCGTTGGCATAAAGAGGTGGTTGAGAGCTGGGCTGCCCAGGGTTGAGTTCAGAACCCCCACGGCTCTCCTCTAGGTCTCAGTCCTCATCTGGCAGATGGGCCTGAGTAGTCTCCCGCTGCTGAAGAGCGGCGTGTTGTAAGTGGTAAGCATACTAACATCAAACAGCTGTTGGTTTTACTTGTCATATATGTATCCATTCAACAAATAAATCACCTTCTTTGCCTCAAGCATTGTCCTAACCTTGGGAGGAAGACGATCCTGAGATAGACCTAACATCCTGGCACCTGACTCCTCTCCTTCACTTCCTGAATATAGTCGTCACCAAAGCCTGTCCATCCTACTCCGAAATACCTTTCAATTCCATCCCTCTTCTTCACCCACTCTGCCACTGTCCCAGTTCAGGCCACTGTCACCTCTCCAGGAGGGTTGACCACAGCCCCTTTTACCCAGTGCTGCCCCCTTTGGGCCATTCTGTGCACTGCAGCTAGAGTGAAGTTGGGAATGACTCCCCATTGCCCTCAATCTGAGCTCCTTTACCTGGCATAAGGGCCTTTCCCCAAATCGCTTCTCTCCCTGGACTGTTTCATCCCCTCCCTCTCCACACCCTACCACCAGCGCTCCAGCCCTGCAGACCTACTCATCATTCCCACGCATGCCATGGTATTCCTTCCCTACCCTGGTGCATCAGTGATTCCTGTTTTTCTGCCTAAAGAGCTGTGAGCCTTCTGTGATGCCCGATGGGCTACTGCTGGTGGCTGATTCTGCCCCACTGGCTCCCCTTCCAGCCAGGGCTAGCCAGGCAGTGTGCTGTGTAGTTTAGCTATGTTTTGGCATTGTTATCTAATCCTTACAACAACGCCAAGCTGCATCATTTGCCCCAGATCCCAGAGGTAAGAGGAACTGGCCACACACACCCCCCCTCATATAGCCTGACACCCACCAGGCCTCTCACAGGACTGAATCCACATGAGGGCTGACCTCTTAGTAAGGCTGCCTCTCAGGCTTGGAAGAGGAAGGGTCTTTAGCTCTTATCCAGCTTGTGGTTTAGAGCTCAGACTGGCAACTGACAGATCTGGATTTGAATTCTGGATCTGCCATTTTTACTACCCTCAGCTTCCTCACCTGGGCAATGGGATACCAGTGATGACTCCTAATAGTAGGGTGCTCCTGAGGATTAATGAGGATTGTAAATAAAGCACTTGACACAATGCCTGGCATGGGGCAGGTGCTTCATAAACGCTGCCTACCATGAATTGCCTTCTCTAGGTCTCAAGGAAGGGAAGGGACAAACTGGTATCAGAGCTTTCTTCCAGCTGTCTTCTGCCCATGCTTGATAGAGCTCAGCCAGCCCTGACTGGCCCCATTTAGCCTGTGTGTCACCCTAGCACATGAGTCTGCAGAGAAGAGCCCCCCCCCCTTGTCTTTATCAATAATAAGTCAAAAGCATTCCCATGTCATAGGCAGGCCTGGCCATGGTAGTCTACAAAGTACTTGCCTATCCATTACCTCCCTTGATCCCTAAAAATTCTGTGAGGGTAGCAGGTCATAGATTATCATCCCCATTTTAAAGAGAGGAACTTTGAGGCTCCAGTGATTGCACCAGCCCAAGATTGCACAACTAGATGTTGAGTGAGGTGGTATGTCCTCCCATGTCCTGGGATCCTGAGGAAAGAGGCCAAAAGGACATAAAGCAAACAGATCATAAGGATTTCTCACATTTGGTGAAATAAATCTCCTAAACTCCCACCTCAGGGGGGCTGGGCTGGCTCACAGGGATCAGGGAACCCTTAGAATCATCCCTCACCTTGCATTTCTCAGTCCTGAGATGTCTCAGCTCACTCATACTCACGCTGAGTCTGGCTGCCTAAACGGGCATGTAGGGCACACAAGCCACATGGAAATGGATGCAGCCTGCGCTGTTTATTTCACATTCTTCTAGTGTGTGACCGGCCTCCCTTGGGAGGGCCAGCCCATCAGGGCAGGAATATGAGCGGGGGCTGGGGCAGGGAACGAGACAGGGGTGGAGAAGGGAGATCAGAGAGAGGTAAATGGGGCAAGCAGGGAGGATAGTGTGCAGAGAGGGTGGGACGCAGACTGAGGGGATTGGGATTTAGGCTCCAATTTGGAGTTTCTTCTACTTAGAAGGAGAGCACAAAGGGAGGGCAGACTGGAGTATGGCACATAGCGTGATATGCAAAATATTTAACATCCGTCTGACCTATACCCTGACCAACCGCAGACGTCTGCCTGGCCACTGAGCAGAGCTCAGAGGCCCCTGCTGTGCTGCATCACGGGGCGGCCAGGGGTTGTTTCTAGGGAAGGGGCTGAAGTACACAGAGCAGAGGTGGGGGGCACTGGGTGGGACGAGACTCGGGCATCAGTTGCCAGCCAGTATAGAACTGTTTCATGATTGTAGCCTCAAATTAAGGCTGGGGCAGCATGAACCACCTGAGCATGGGTGGCTTGGGGCACCCCCCCCCCCCCCGCCGCAGCTCTGATTTCAGCAGTGGCCCAGGTGGTCTCTTCTCCCCTCCTTCCCTCTCTCTCTATCCATCCACCAAAGTCCTGCCAGAGCGTGTCTGTTTTCTTACAACTTGTACGGAGCACCCACTCTGTGCCAGGACAGAGGTGGTGCACCCAGAGCTGCCTAGGACACTGAGGAGCACAGGGCTGATTTGCAGAGTGATGCCCACGACTGTGGTCGGAGCTCTCCTGCTGTCTCCCCTCCTCCCTCTCTGGCAGGTCCCCTCCTGGACCAGGGGAGGAGACCTGCTCACTTGCCTTTGCAGGCTTTCCTATTCAGCCCTGGCCCTGGTTGCAGGAATCCTTCCAAGCTCGGATATCTCTTCTTCCTCTGTTCTCCAAGTTCACTGTCATCAGCAGACCTCTTTTCTGAGCTCCCGCCCTCTGCCAGATCAGTGGTTTAATTGGGATATGGCCCTTGGTGCCTTTGTCCACCCCCTCTTTCTCATCCCCAAAACACTCATGGGAATATTAGAAATATGGGAGAAGCTGTCCTTGAATAGACATTGAATGAACATTCAGGTAACATGGAAGCTGTGTTTACTATGGAAGGAGAAATATTACTCAAATACAAATCCCCAAGTGAACTCCCCTCACCCATGTCTTCCCTGGCCTCAGTCCTGGACATCGCCAGGCCTTCCTGAGCCCTCCAGACCTCTCAGCAACCCAGCTCTGGCTCCCTGGATTACTCCAAAGCCTGCGGATTCTCACCACAGTCCCGAGCCCTGCGTGGCATGAGGAAGCGGAAGGCAGAGCCCGTGGCCTGCGTGAGGCCCACTTCTCTCTGCCAGTCCCCATCTTCCATGTCATGCTCCAGGCTTTCCTGACCTGGCCAGAAAGGACCTTCCGGTCCTGGGGCAGCCATCTGCATCTCCTCAACTAGGCGTCTGCCCTGCTCAGGAGCGCTGCTTTCTGCCAACTCCTCCCTGGACCAGACATCAATTTAACAGACATCTATTGAGCCCCATTTAGGAATGAGTCTGACATGGTCCCTGCCTCTGTTGAGGTCAGCAGCAGCGGAAGGGTCAGGCCCTTGGTCCTACTGTGTGGGATGACCGGGGCCAAGGACTCTCAGAGGGAGCTTGGCTGCAAGAAGCAATGACTGCCGCACAGGGTGTAGGTATGAGGGGGAATTTCACAAAGGAGGTGCTGTATGAGTTGGGCCTTAAAGGATGTGGAGGAGTTGGGCTGGTGGAGGAGGGGCGAGGAGCCGTTTAGGCAGAGAGGCCTGTGCGCGGAACACCACGCAAGCTGCAAACACAACAGTGAATCCCGGGCTGAGGGGTCAGGTTTCTGGCGGGGAGACCCTAACCACGCTCACCTGCCTTTCCTCCCAGGAGCCAACTTCAGCCTGCGGGAGCTGGGGCTGGGACAGGTGACGCCCCCACATGGGACCCTGTACCGGACAGACATAGGCCTCCCGCACTGCGGCTACTCCATGGGGGCCAGCTCCGACGCCGACGTGGAGGCCGACACCGTGCTGTCCCCTGAGCACCCCGTGCAGCTGTGGGGCCGGAGCACACGGTCGGGGCGCAGCTCCTGCCTGTCCAGCCGGGCCAACTCCAACCTCACGCTCACCGACACGGAGCATGAGAACACCGAGACTGGTGAGTGGCCCGCATGGCCTGTGCCAGGCGCCTGGCTTTCAAGGCCAGGCTTTTCATTACAATATTGATTTTCTGCTCCATCGCTGGGGCTCTGGTGACCGTGGTGGAAAAATTGCTTTGCTCTCAGTGGTCAGAAGTCAGAGCCTCTTGCACAGTCACCCGAAATACCCACCCACAGGTGACACACCAGAGATTGGGTCGCTGCTCTTTGTTTCCAGATCGGGGGGTGCCTAAAGCACGGGGTGATTCCTTGCAGGGTGCCTCTGTGTGGGGGAGCAGTGGTCACGGGTCCCCAGCAGCTTGTTGTCCATCGCGTCAGCCGTGTCCGGTGCTGCCTGAATCCTGCTCAGCCTCCAGTCTCCAGGGGCTCAGTAGTCCTGGGCAGTCGCCACAGGTGCGCCCTGCCCCAGGGTCTTATGCTGGTCAGAGAACGGTCTTAAACAAAAACTGTCATGTTGGGGTAACTTAAAACTTGAGGATTTGCTCCCACTTTCCCTTGATCTCAGCTGCAGATCTGGGGACATGCAGGCTCTGGGCTTTCTATCCCCCTCTCACCTCTGCAGCCCTTCTTCCAAGGCCCAAGTGATGTTGTGGGAGAAAAAGAAGAGGGCTAGTTCACATGCCTCCTTTTTAAGGTGGAAGAAAGGGAACCTGGTTTCAGAACTTTCCTCCTTCCTTTTGGGACCTTGTTGGCAGATGTCTGAGGGGCTCTGGGTTAGATGCAGCCCTGCAGGGTGCTGCTCGGGCAATCTCCCTGCCCTTTGTGCCCTGCCACGCTCTGGGCAGCTTTGTGGACCCAGGTGAGAACTGAGAAGGCACCCACTGGGTCTGGCAGCGAAGTCTTGGGGAGGGTGGCAGAGACCAGGGACAGCCCCTCTGCCCAGGGGAAGAGAGGGCTTTTGTTTCTCAGAAGTTTAATGAGGAGGTCTGCTGGTGCTTCCATACCAGAGTGAGAAGGGCAATGTGAGTGAAAACTCGGCCAAGCCAGGCACCAGTGCCCCCTACTGTTTCCAGCTCCAAATGCAGGATCCTAGTGAATCCTGTCCAGGATTCCCCAGAGTCAGGGTGGGGACCACATCAGAGGTGAAGGCTTAGGCAGTTTTAGTCTTTGAAAAGGATGCTCTAGCTAGGTTATACACAACACAATCCCAGATCTGGAGTCAGGCAGGAGACCAGGTAAGGTCAGGGTCAGGTGGGAAATTTATTTCCTTAAAGTGTCAGATGCAGCAGAGTTCCAAATATCCATTCCACCACCTCTCCTGGAGAGCTCGGAGGTTTTCCTAGGGAGCCTGTGCACCTGTCTGGGGGGAAGGGGAGAAGCAGTGCCATATGCTGGCTTGGCATTGTCTCCCTCCCTTGACCCCCAGCCAGCCCTGTGAGAGGGCCAGTGACCTCAGCACCTGAAGGAGATCCCCCTCTCTGCAGTGACAAGACATCCACACTCCTTCGTCCACCTTCTCACCGAGGCCTAAGCCAAGCCAGCAGCCCCTTCTCTCTCCACTCCCACCATGCGCTGAACCAGAGCAGGGATTTGATGTGTGAGGCCTGTACAGAGATAATGGTCTCTGATAAAGAGGCAGGAAGCCTCAGTTCCATCACTGACCTGGGATGTGCCACTGGATAAGTTGGATCCTTTCTCTGGGCCTCTGTTTCCTCATCTATAAAATAAGCAGTTTAAACCAAATCTGCATTTCCTATATCTGAGAATGTTAATGTTCTTAGGTTGGGGTGGGGATGACAGCAGGAAAGTGCTCTGTGGTCAAATAATGTAGGAAGCACTATGTTGAATGAATTTAAACCAATTTCTTTACTGAAGGACTTCCCAGAGCCTTTATTAAAATGTGCATGCTAATAGGTAAATCCCCAAGGATCTGCAGCATTCCCCCAGCTGATCTGAGCATGGAACCCTTTATTCTCAGAGTGTCTGATGGGTTCAGTGTTCTGATGAACATCGTTGGGGAATAATTGAGCTGGATGACCTGCAGGCCCTTCTGGATCTGGGATTCTGTGACTCAAAGTGCTTACATTCAGGTGAAGGTGCACGAGAAGAAAAGGACAGTAGCAACATTGAGTAGCTGCTGCTGAGCTGCAGACCCCAGGCACAGTACCAGTGCTTTGATTCTAGCATCTCATCTCCCCCACCCAACATCTCTCTGAAGCAGGTTTTATTATCCCTTTTGCACAGAATAAGGAAACTGTGCACTGAGGGGTTAAGATACCTGCTGAAGTCACACAGCAAGACAGGATTTGAACTCGGGCCTCTATGGCTCTAAAAATCTTTATCCTTGTAGCCCTGGTGACAGTGAATTTCCTCTGCAGCAAAAGACTTGGGCTGTTTGTTCTTTTGAAGGCTTCTTGCCATGGTGACAAATGATCATTTTTCCATAAAGTCATGACAGAGTGAGGTGCACACCACCCACATTATTGTATATTCCCTGAGAGCTGAATTACAGCTGAATTAAGCCTCTGTTGGGTGATAGTGACAAAGTCGAGGAGCCTGAAGAGCTTCTGCCTTTGATGAGGGGGACAGGAAATGGCCGCCTGCTTCCCCTGGCCTGGCCACCTTTTCCTTCTGATCGTCCCTTTCAACGCTGGCTGCAGCACTTAAGCCTCGCTATACTCAGGGAAGACAGGCAGGTGAAGGAGGTGGGCAGGTGAACCTAATGAAGGCCTGCTGGCCTCCACAGCCCTTCCAGGCCAGGACTCCCCAAGCCCAGACACCCGCAGGTCCCTGCGTGCCTGTCCACTTGCCGCTAGCTAGGAAGCTACACTCATAGGGTCTAAACGGTGACAATCAATCATCCTGACAGCTCATGCGCCGTAGTAATGGCTCCCTTTTATCTGCTGATGAGGTCAACAGCGCTCTTGTTCACACCACAGTCTCCCCAGCTTACAGCTGAGGGGCCCAGGAGGTGAAGATGGCAAGAGTGGGAGCCAGGCCCTACACAGGAGTCTGGTTCTGTCCTGGCTGCTGCCCCTCGCATCTCCCTCTCCCTCCCCTGCCCTCCTCTCTTTGTCTTGCATTCATCCCCGGCCCCAGTTCTCCTTCTCTGATGAGAACTCAGGTCTTAGCACCAGAACGGGGCTCTGTCGCACTGGGTGCATTAGCCAGCCCCTCACCGTGTCGCTGCTTTTCGGGAGTATGGGGGAGCCATCCTGAGGGCCCACCATGTGTCAAGCCACTGCTCATGTGTAATTGCCTTTAATCCTCATGAAGATGCCATGGCATTCCCATTTCCCAGATGGGAAAACTGAGGCTCCAAAAAGGTCAGCTGACCTAGCAGAGACTACGTAGCTGGTTAAGTCAGCAGGTCAGCAGAGCTTGGGTTGGAAATCAGATCTCTCCAATCCTATAGTCTGAGCCCTTTGCCCAGCTCCATTTGAATCAGTAAGTGTTGGACTCTCAATTGAGGCCACCAAAAATGTGTGACCAAGTTCTCAGAGATCCTGACCAAAGGTGAAAGCAAAGTAACCCCCAGCGACTTCCAGCCACGGGAAGGAACATCCACTCTGCCTCCCCGCCCGGCCTTGCATTAGTCAATAGTAATTGTCAACAGTATTGATAGTGGTGGAGGCTTTTGCTGAGGTCACAGTGATGCAGCACGCAGCTGCCATCAATAATAACTTTTATGGGGTCCATTAAAGCCAGTTTCTGCCCCTGAAGGTTAATGTCAGCAGCTTTTATGTCACTGCTTAATATCCAAAATAAATACAGGATTGACTGGGTAACAGAAACACAAATCTTCCACCCCAGGGCCGTCAGGCACAGCCAGCCCTCGGGCCTCTCATGCTGAGGTGGGGCCCGCAGGCTAGGCGACAGGCCAGGCACACAGTCGGTGCTCAGTAAGTGTTTTTTAGAAAGCAAAGGTCATGATCTGAGCTCCATTCCCAACCACTGGGTCTGGTTGGCACGATGTCTCTGTTATAGATTCCTATTGTAATTTGTTCTCCATCTATCCCAAGCTCCCTCAGTGTGCTGGGCATCATTCTAGAATCAGGAGTCTAGATGAATAGCAGGGGGGTGGAGACATGACAGACATCCTTGTGTCTCTCTCTACAGGGGAGGGGTAGCAGGCACCATTGTGGGGTCGAAAGAGCAGCGGCCCTGGAGTCTAATGAGGAGACCTGGCCTCATATCCTCGCGGTGCCACGTCCAGCTCTGAAACCTTTGGCAAGTCCTCCGTCCTCCCCCAGCCACGGTTCCCTCACTTCTGAAACAACATAGCCGTGGTTACTAGGGACGGAGAGGAGGGGGATGGGGAGTTAGGGATGCTGCAGAAATTCTGAAGATGAATAGTCTGATGGCCGTACAGCAGTGTGAATGTCCTTAATGCTGCTGAGTTGTACACTTAGCACTGGTTTAAAGGGTTATATATGTTTTACCACAATAAAAACACACACACACACAGAAAGAGCATATCATCTTCTTTCCTTGACATGTTACTATGAGCTACAACATTTGTGACGCATGTGGTCTGTGTTGGTCCTTAATTAATGCGAGCTATTAATATTAATTTCTCAAGGAGCTGTGGAATGACAGTAAAAGTAGCCATTGGTTTTACCCTGAGGGTTCAAAGGCTTATTCCTTCTTTCCACTCACGTTATGCACCTGGGCTTGAAGGCCACGGAGGATTTCGCTAAGCATCAGGGCTCCAAGAGAGGCATTCCCAGCAGAGGAAATTGCACAAGCCAAGGCTTAAAGGCGTGTGTGAAGAGGCATGGTAGGTCTAGCAAATAGTGAGAATCTACTCCGTGCTTTAATCCCAGAGGCAAATCGCGAAATGCATCTAGAAAAGAAATGATGAAAGAGAATCACGGTTACCCCCAAATTATCATGCAGCCTAGGTGTCAAAAGGGAAGTTATTGGTTAACCTAATCAGGCAGCCAAATTACTTATTCAGAGTCAGACGATTAGGTGAGCATCTCCAAAGCACAGTGAGAAAGAAGCTCATTACCAATTTAACTCAATTTATCCTCTACCCTCCCTGGCCCCATGCTCATGAGACGTGGTTTAAAAAATCTATAAGAATATCTATCATTAATTCCCTAAGTGGCCCAAGTACTACAGCTACCCAGCCATTGTGTGCACAAAGCTCCATCTTGTAGGATAAGAAGCCGGGCCCCCTTGGCCTGAGTAGGGATTGGACGTCCACATTTGACAACCCTTCTGTCTCATGAGCTGGCCCACACTCCCTCCTGGGAAAGCAGAGGAATTAGGGATTTGACTCTCTGACTGGGCAGTAAAATGAGGGCTGTAAGGCCCCGAGTTCCAAAAAGGATTAGAAAGGGCCTATTAGAGAATCTGGGAATCTGAGAATCAGGGAGCTAGAAGCACCTTAGGGACATCAAGCCCATTGACTCTTAACCTTTCCTCAATTTCCAGCCAAGGAAACAGATTCAGAGAGGTCGGGTGACTTGCTGAAGGTTGCACAGCTAGTGAATGGTAGAGCCAGGGTTTGAGTCCAGATCTGCCTCTCCCCAGTGCCCATTATCTTTCTTGAGCACTGCACTCCACAGTTTGTTCTGTTTTATGGAAACGTGTTTTTATTAGTTCAGCATGTACTGTGTTTGTGTGTGTGTATGTGTATGTGTGTGTGTGTACACATAAAATCTGGGAGGTGATTCTAGCTATTTCCAGAATATAAAGTTCTTTGTCAGTATTGGAAGCTTACAGGAAAGACACTGAATCCATAACCTGTTAGAGCTGATTTAGAGCTAGAGATCATACCAGGCCATTCTCAGACTGTGACATGCTGGGAGAAAAGACATTTCAAGTAGGGATCATAGAGGGTTAAGAGAAAAATTCCAACCAGAAGGTATCTGAGAAGATTTAATGGAAGAAGTGGTTTAAAAAATCTATAAGATTTTTTAATCTTATAAAATCTTTGAGGGATGGAAAAGACTAACAGGTAAAAAGGAAGAAGAAAGGGTGTTCTGTGTAGACAAGGCATGAAGGTGGACAAATAGAAAGTGTGTCCCATGAGGCTGTAAGATGGGGTGCAACTGGAAATACAGGGACAGTGTGTTTGGAGGGAAGGCTGGAGAGTTAGCAGGATCGCCTGTCATTTACCAGCTATTTATTGAGCACCTACTACGTGCCAGGCAGTTTTAGATATTGGGGTTCCAGCATGATCAAAACAGACAAAACTATCCACTCCTCAATGAGGAGACTGATGATCAACAAGTATGAAAACTACATGTTGCAGGATGTTTCCAGGTGATTAAGTGTTACGAAAAAGGGAACAGGGAATTCCAGGGTGAGAGCAAGGCTGCGGTTCTAAATATGGCGGCCAAACAAAGCTTCACTGAGAAGGTGACATTTGAGGCATGGGAGCGAATGGTGAGGATGTCTGGAAAAAAACATGGTCCTGGCAGATGGAAGAACAGGTTCAAGAGCCTTGAGGCAGAAGTGTGTCTGGCTTGTTTGACAAGTAACAATGAGACCAGTATGGTTGGAGTAGGGGTAGGTCAAAGAGGTGATGTGGGGCAGGCCATTGCATGGGCGGCCACGGGAGGGTCCTGAGCTGAGGAGTGACAGGCTCTGACTAATGCTAGCCCAGGAGCATTCTGGAAGCTGTGTTGAGAGTAGACCCTGGTGGGCTATGTCCAAGTAGGAGGCTATTGCTATAATCCAGGAGAAAGAGGATGGAAGCTCAGACAAAGAGGAAGCGTGAAGGCAGTGAAGAGGGGATCTGGCCTGGAGAAGGGAACAAGCCACCTCTTCCCTGGTCTACCCTTGGAGCAGTGAGGAAGACCTCCATACTCAGGTTCTGTGACCAAGATGGGCTCCTTCCTCTCAGGGGAGGGGCACATTGGATCCTTCTTCGAGCCTCACAGCTCCTTTGGCCCAGTTACAGGGTCCTTGAGCACTGGCCTGTCCCATGCCACATCCCATGCTCTCTTATGGCCTTGATCATGAACTACACCCCTTGCTCATTCCTCATACCACACTCCCAACCTGCTGCTGACCATCCCAGTTTCTAACCTTGCTGCCTGACTCCCACTCCCAGTCTTGCCTTGCCTTACCTCCCACATGAGGCTCTTGACACCATCTTTTTTTGTTATAATCTTGGCTTTCCTTCAGCCATAACTCCAGCCCTTCCTTCTGCTCAGACTGCCTTGGTGAAGTCTGACGCGGGGCCTCCTCTCCCTAGCATTACATCTGCTAGAATTGCCTGTGATCTAGAAGCCAGTATCTGATAGCTACTAACACTATTGTTTTTGGGAGTTCCTTGTAAGAGGACTTTAAGAAGTCCTGGCCCAATTAAAATGTGCCCCAGTCCACTCCCCCTGGCTGTGCTCTGTTGCTCTCCCTGGTGGGCAGAACATGCTAATACAGGAGCACCTGGCTTCTGACTTGGGAAGAGGAAAGGAGAGACAGGAAGATTCAAAGCTATGCTAAATTAAGATGGATTGCATTCTTGAAACTAGGTTAGGACCTGCTGTGTGCAGAGAGGTTCAGCAAACCAGTTATGCTTTCAATTTGAACCAACATGATTTTCAGTTCAATGGAAACAATGATGTGCACAATAACAAACATCCTACCACATGTTTCCCAGGCATCTTTTTCCCCCATCAGTAAGTTCAGCTTTGCCCAGGGAGAATGGCTTAAGGAGTAATTGGTGGTGGGAAAAGAGCTCCCTGCCCACAGGAGCCTACTTCCAGTACCAGGGTGTGTGGAGTCCGTGGACAAATCTGGTGTCAATTTTAGGCTCTCTCCCCAGTCCTGGTATGACCTTGAACCACTCACTTCTTCCCTCTGGGCATTAGTTTCCCCATCAGCCAGATGGGGTTTTTGGAATCTCAGGCAGCAAGATTAACTTGGAAGGAGAACGGGCTTTGGAGTCGAACTCGGAATCCCAGCTTAACCACTCAGCAGTGGATGGTTTTGAGCAACCTACTCAATCTCACGGAGCCTTGGTTTCTCCATCTGCAACATGGGAATGAATAGGTGCCGAACCCCCAAAGTTGTAACAAGCCTGCCAGGTGACTATGCATATGAAGGAATCAGCACAGTGTGTTCCAAATTGTGGATCATGACTGATCCTTAAGTAAAGGCTGGGGCTCCGCACCATCATTTAAAATAATAACAACAAAGATAACAGAGAGGCAGAGGATAGAGTTCATGACACATAGTAAGTTGTTTTGTGAATTTTTAATTTAATTCTGCTTTACACACAGCTTTGGTATGAGGTCATCCCATACAATGTTTTTCTTATTCAGGAGTTGAGTTAGAAAAAAATAAGTTTAAAAGATGGTACCAGGCATGTAGCAGGACCTTGTGTGTGTCACTTCCTCTCCTTCAAGAACCCCTCAGCTGAAGATTCCATGATTCATGATGTCAGAGTCTTGTCCAAAAACTGTTGACATTGTATTTTGGGGGCTCCCTTACTGAGAATGAGTATAGATTTGGCAGAGCCTCGTGATTCCGTTGGGCTCTGGGATCAGATCGACTTGCCCAACGTTACATAGCTTGTATAATGATAGAGCTGGCATCCCTGGTCTGTAGGTCCCAGCCATCTTTCCTGTGAAAACAGCCAGTGGAGTGGCTAATATGGTTGTGACCCCCCACCCCGCAAGATGGGAAGAGCGGCTCAGGAAGTTCCAGGGGGCTGAAAGAATCATCCCTGGGTTCACAAAACCCGCTGAATCTCCACTCGGTACAGAGGCAACCGAAGAGGAACCCCAGGAAGATGTACGTGAGCACCACAGGCAACTAGCATGTCGAGTGAAATTTGGCTTCCCCCAACTCCTGGATCCTGATTACAAATTCAGTCACACACCAGTCAAGCCAGGCAGATTGACCACAGTATAGAAATGGCTTTCTTTCCTTTGACTTCAAGCATGTGGAACAAAGCAGGGGAAGGGCTCCCGGAGTTCACGTGGGCCTGATACATGAAGCAGAGAGCTTAACAGCCGTCACTCACGGGATGCGGAACCAGTCTCTGTGCAAACCTCACCATGCACCTCTTTAGGGAAGAGGTCTCAGAGAAGGCCAGACCCTCCCCCAAAGTGGCAGGCCCAACTTCTGATGGTGGGAGAGCAGCAACGGTGAAAAAACAGGAGCATTAAACTAGCAGCCAGAAGCCTCAGGTCTGATACCTGGCTGTGTGGACTGTTAAGAAACAGCAAAAGGTTTGTTATGGCTAAGCCGGTGGGGATCCAGAGGAGATGAGGCCAGAGAGAAAAGCTGGCCTCCATCGTGGCGGAAGACAGTTCAAAACTACTAGCTCAAGAGCTCAGCCTTTCTCCTGAAGGTCAGAAGGAACCACAGAAAAGGTTTAAACAGAGAGAGGTCAAAGGGGGCAAATTGCCTCTGACACTGTGAATGGAATGGTATCCCTCCCAAAATTCATATGATGAAGCTCCAGGCCCTACTATGAAGGTATTTGGAAGTGGGGCTTTGGGGAGGTAATGAGGTTTAGATGAGGTCATGAGGATGAGACCCTGGTGATGGGCCTCGTGCCTTCGTAGGAAGAGGGAGGCACTGTCCTCTCCATGCGTGCACATTGAGGAAGGTCCACGTGAGCACGAGTGGCAAGGCAGCCCTGGGCAAGCCAGGAGCAGAGCCCTCACCACTGGCTCACCATGCCGGCACTCTCCGGAACTGTCAGAAGCACTGCTGTTGTTTAAGCCACCCAGTCTGTGGTATTTTGTTATGGCAGCCCAAGCTGATGAAGACAGCCTCCAAAAGCTTCAGGAACTTGCCAGCCGGGAAGTCACAAAGCTGATACCTAACATGGGGCTGTCGAAATCCAGAGCTCTTAACCCTGCCCATTGCCTCGTGGAGACAGGACGGCAAAACTGTCTGGGTGAATGACTGCCAACAATTTTGTGGGTTAAAAAGGTGCCAATATGCA
This sequence comes from Neomonachus schauinslandi, assembly GCF_002201575.2. Lineage (NCBI taxonomy): Eukaryota > Metazoa > Chordata > Mammalia > Carnivora > Phocidae > Neomonachus > Neomonachus schauinslandi. The sequence continues at coordinate 58,404,135 of NC_058413.1, read as the reverse complement.
AGACCATCCCCTCCAAAAAAAACCAAACAGAAACAAAACCCTTAATGATTCACACTTGGGAACACAGGCTCTGGAGCCAGACGGCCTGGGTTTGGGCACCAGCCTTTCGACTTCCTAGCTGTGTCACCCTGTGTTACACAAGCAAGCTTCCGAAGCTCTCTGTGCCGCAGTATCCTCACCTGCACAATGGGAATCATTCTGCTGTCTGCCTCATAGAGTGGGTATGAGAACTAAAGGAGCTCAGAGAGTTAAAGCGTGTGGAATGGTGCCTGGCGCTCAGAAAGGGCTGCATGAGCTTACACTGTTGGTGTTCTTAATTGTGCAGCACTCCGGGATTTACAGAGTGTTTTCGCATTTTGTTGAACATTTGCAACAACTTGCGGGTAGATAACTGTCTCGTCATTGTTTTGGAAGCGTTCTGAGATGACAGGGCTGGGAAGTGGTGGGATGGAATCCAGTCCCAGGCCCCTCTGACCCCACACCCACGCACCGCCATCCCTAACAGGGACAGGCGGCTGGTCAGCCCAGCTCTTTCTGCCAACCATAGCTTCCCAGCTACCAGGGCCTGATTTTCCTCAGGCCACTTGCTCCCAGGCTGCGCTACAAGAAGGATCTCAGGCCGGGCTATCTGTTCAGGAAGCAACTTCCCTTCAAATAAGGAGGCGAATCCTTTCTGTTCCAGACACTGAAGAGGACTTTTCTCTCCACTACCACTCAGCAGCCTGGCTCCTAAATGAGTTTTCTGTGCTCAGCTTTGTAGGATCTTAGCTACAAAACAAATTGCTTTTCTGAATGTGCCTCCAAAAAGGAAATAATCGTATGGAACAAACCAGGTTTGAAGTGTGGTATAAACAAAGGGAGATTGTTTACCATTCTAGCTGCTTGTAAGGATGCAAGAGGGAGGAGAGAGCGGCCATCCTGGGTGTGAAGTGGGCTGTGAAAATGCAGAGGAAGCTCTTCGATAGGAACCAAATGGGCTAAGTCAGAAGGTAGACAACACATTAGAAGTGAGGCGCCCTGGGCATCTCTCTGCTCTTGCAGCCTCACTTGGTGGCAAAAAAAGAGAAACTGCTCAAGTCCAGAGGATTTACCCTTCTTTCTACATGCATCCACAACTTTCGATCATTTATTACCTCAGCCCTAGAGTTAGCAGTGCTAAAAGATGCATTTTATTTGGAGAAAATAATGTGTCATTTTGTCCCCCCAGCTAGATTTAAAAAGCTCTTCAAAAATCTACTGTGGCACTGGGCCATTATTACTCACATTTAGGGAGTGTGTAATAGCTCACAATGTCCTTTAATACCCAACATTTCATAAATTATCACATTATCTCCCTGGTCCCGGCACCTGAGCCCACACCCTGACTTTGAACCCTGACAGTGGACCTTCGAACTTGGAGCCCACGTGTGGGGGATGGGGAGGCAGTGCCCCCAGCTCAGTGAGTCACTAGAAGGACTCACAGGGCTCAGCTTATAGTGGGATGCAGGGCTAAGATTTATTACAGCAGAAGGATACAAAGCAAACCAACAAAGGGGAAAGGTGCCAAGGGCGAAGTCCGGAGGAAACCAGGCATAAGCTTCCAAGCGTCCTCTCCCAGGATGGGCCTAACTCTCCCAGCAACGAGTGGTGATGACGTGCAAAGCACAGTCTACCAAGAAGCTCAAGAGACACCCTGTGCCCAAAGATTTTATCAGAGGGCTGGCCACATCGGTGCCTTCTGCCTGGCTCCTGCCCAAATTCCAGCCTCTCAGAAGGAAAACGGCCATCATTTGTCCATGTGGTCTAGGCACGGTAAAGCCTCTCTTACCATTTAGGGAAGCTTTAATGTCAGGTGAGGACCTGTTTACCAGCCACGTTCCCAGACACCAGCCAAGGGACAGCCTTACAAGCAGACCTTGTGAGTCAACCTAGCAGACCACCCGGTGTGGACTTCTCAGGACAGCTTTGTAGCCCTTCACTCTTTATTTTTCATGTCATAACTCTCATAGTGTGATTATACACTTTATAAGACCTTGCTTGATAAAGAAAGCTCGCTACTAGGGCAACAAAGGAGAAGAGAAAATGAATTGATGGATCTTCGTCAGGGAAAAGAGAAGCGTGTCTAAATGCCGTCACAGTGGGGCAGGGGGCAGTGATGAACTGGGGGTGGGGGAGGGTCGTGGTGAAGCTGCGTGCAGGCCTGTAAGTGTCCAGCAGCACATGCTGGATGGCATGCCCGTGCACCACAGATGCCGTGGGGAAGCTGGTGTGGGCCCTGACCCAGGGGCTCACGGTGTCAGGAAGAGCAACACGTACCCAGACACTATCCCACAGAGCGTTACCTGAGTGCCAGGAATGACCCGGGGGGTCAGCAGAAGAAACCTGCGCCAGAATGAAATGATTCCCAAGACCCTGTAGAGTGCTGAGCGCCCGCCCAGCGAGCACTGGGAGAGGAGCCCAGGAAGGAGAACAGCTACCACAGTGGCCTCGCACCCCTACCAATCCTGGAACGCCGTTTTCAGGAGTTCCAATGGCCAAAAAAAAAAGCTTGCGGTTGTGGGGGCAGAATGCCTGCTTGACTCAGAAAGAGGCCAGGGGAGAAAGCTTTACCTGGTGGTCAGGTGTAGAAAAGTCCCAGACCCCCTCGACTCTAAGTCAGCCTGTCTACTAGGGCAGAGAAACATCCCAATATCTTTAATGCCCTCCAGCCAAAGACCACCAGACACTCCCCAGTAGCTAAGTGGGGTTTCTGGACTCTGCAGTGAGGGCAAAGGCACAGCATGAGGAGCCATTGGGCGGCGCAGTGGAAGGTGTTAGAAGGGATATACGGGATGTGGCCCCGTGTTAGGTGATTTGGGGGTGGGTTCAAGGAAGTGGCGCTTTGCTCCGGATTGGATACTGTCAGGTGGCAGGACTAATTCTGTGCCTCTGTGTCTTAAATCTTACATAGAAGCCAGAAAGAATGAAGTCAAGTCGTAACTGCCAAAGCTGCAGTCGTCGCCCGCGTTATCCGGGATAGGGGGACGCTCAGTCATTTTGTGGTTTGGACAGTGTTCTGTTTTTGTTGGAGACTCAGTTATGATCGCAGAGAGGCCTTGCCTTTGTCTTAGTCCGTTCAGTCAGAGTCCCCATGTGAAGTGGGCGTGTGAGACTGTTCAACAAGACAGAGCCACCCCCCAGCTGGGAGTGCCAGGCCGCTTCCTGACCATCAGGGACTGTTTCGCTCTTTCCTCTTTCTCGTCCCACATGAAAAGACAAGGGAACAGACCCACCATACCAGGATGGCAGCTTGCTTCCAGAGCCTTCAGTGACCTGTGCCCGTGATAAATCTCAGGGTCCCAGGAAGAGAATAATGAAAATTATTCAATAATAAGCACTATTATATTAAGTAAGTACTGTTAAATACTTGTTTCAAGATACGTGCTCAAGAAATAATACAAGTTGGGGCGCCTGGGTGGCTCAGTCGTTAAGCGAATGCCTTCGGCTCAGGGTCCTGGGGTCGAGGCCCGCATCGGGCTCCCTGCTCCGCAGGAAGCCTGCTTCTCCCTCTCCCATTCCCCCTGCTTGTATTCCCTTTCTCACTGTGTCTCTCTCTGTCAGATAAATAAATAAAATCTTTAAAAAAAAAAAAAAGAAATAATACAAGTTGTTTACGGAATATTTATTATTGGTCATGTACCACAGGGGCCTCTTTACATAATCTCATTTCATCCTCTTAATATCTCTGCAAGGTTGGCATTTTGTTTGGGGCAGATAAGGAAATAGAGGCCCGCACAGGTTAAGTGGCTTCCCTGAGGACACCTAGGTAGGAAGTGGTGGGAGCTGAATTTAAACCCGGATCTGCCAACTCCCAAGCCTGTGCTCTTCCTCTGAGCCGGGCCTCTTTAACAACGTGGCTACCTACGGCAGTGACAGAGATGACTTTGCAAGCCGTGGCCGAGACTGGTCTTAGTCTTAGTCCAAAGAGCATGACAGCTCTGGGACCAATCCGAAGCGTGTTCACAGACGGGCAGGGTGGTTGGGGGGCGCTCAAGGCCACAGATGGCACAGGCTGCCCACGCCCAGGCCCCGGTGGAGCGCGGTGGTTCCTGGGAGCCGCTGTGGTGGCCCCAGCAACGTGAGCTCATCCTGGCATCCCTCGAGAGGGACGGTGGGCTGGATCTATGTTTTTTATTCTTGCACAGTTGGCTAATTAACATGAAAAAGAACTGCCCGTTATCGATTAACTTCGTATTCTGCCACTACGATGTCTTAATGAAACTCAGTATCTATAGCTCAGAAGCTGGGGTGGAAGTTTTAAGTAGGAGTGATGGTTCACCTTGCCATCCCCTTCAGAGGTGCAGCACCGTTTAACTGGGGGGAGGGAGACAAATTTGAAGACCTGTTGAAGTCGGTGCCTTGGCCAGAGGCATTATTTTTCTTTCAGGGGTCCATTTTGTATTTATCTAGCAACGTTTCCACAGATCTGTGTAGCTCTAGGCAAGACCATGGTTCATTCATCTGTTTCAGTATAATCAGGGCCTGGTCCATGAGCTTGTGTAAATAGGGACAGCTTAGAACGAGTTTGTACAGCATCCAGTGAATGATCACGCCCGCGTTTCGGAGGACTAGACTGAGGCCCAGAAAGCAAACAGGAGAAGGTTCTAACAGTTATCGGATGCTCTGTTAGTTTCCTAGGGCTGCTGTAACAAAGCGGGTACCTTAAAACAACAGAAACATATTGCCCCGCAGTCCTGGAGGCTAGAGGTCCGAATGCAAGGTATTGACAGAGCCACCTTCCCTCTGAAAGTGTGAGGGAATCTTTCCCGGTGTCTTCCTAGTTTCTGAGGGGTTGCTGGCGATCACTGGCATTCCTTGGCTTGCGGCTGCGGGATGGCAGTCTCTGTCTTCTTTGATACATGGTGTTCTCTCTGTATGTCTCTGTCTTCACGTAGCTGTCTTCAGCTAAGAATACCAGTCATGGTGAATTAGAGGCCCAGCCTAAGCCATCCTAAGGCCTCATCTAAACTCATTCCATCTGTAACAACCCTATTTCCAAATAAGGTCACATCCTGAGGTGCTAGGAGTTAGAATTTCATCTTAGTCGGCTCAGGCTGCCATCACAAAATACCCCAGACTGGATGGCTCACACGACAAACACTTACTTCACACATTTCTGGAGGCTGGGAAGTCCAAGACCAAGGCGCCGGCAGGTTCAGTGTCTTGTTAGAGCTGGTTTCCCAGTTTGTAGATGGCGCCTTCTTGCTGTGTCCTCCCATGGCAGGGGGTGAGGGAGCTCTCAGGGGTCCATTTTATAAGGGCATTCATTCCATTCATGAGGGCTGCTGACCTAATTACCTCCCAAAGGCCTCACCCCCTGAAACCATCACATTGGAGCTTAGAACTCCAACATATGAATTTTAGGGGGACACAAATATTCAGTTTATAGTAGGCTTCAACTTATCTTGTTTGGGTGGGGTGGCTAACTCAATCCATAACAGATGTTTATTAGGTGCTAGGCATTTTAGGCACTTTGACCCCACTGCCACTTGGCAGCCTGGCTCCTAAGTGAATTTGGAGCTTCTTAGTGCCCGAAGAATAATCAACAGGAGAAACCATTTTAGTCTGAATGATATGGCAGTTGCGACTCTCCACACAGGACTCGAGGGCTCCTGAGGCCTGGTTCCAGCTTCCCCTCCCTCTGCCTGGCACACAGCACCTCACAGCTGGAGCCAGCTGGGTCAGAGCCCCAAATTTTAGGCCTCATAAGTTGGGTGAGCCCCTTCATTGGAGATGTGGGAGCTACAGAGAAGATTCCCGCCTGAGAGCACGTGGGTGACTATGGGGCTTTGCCATTAACAGAAGGGAGTGCATGTGCAAATGTGTGTGTGGCTGTGTTCAAGGACTCAGCTAAGCAGCTGCTTTGGTGGGGGTGGGGTAGCAATGCGTGTATATGTGGAGTTGCAAGTGAAGATCTACTCGATGGTGGGTGAGTGCAAACGTGCGGTGACACGGATGTCATGACGTTAGCAGAGGAATAAACGTGCCACCGGGTGGGGGGGACACGTGAATGAGTGTGGACAGGTTTGCCTGCACGTGGGGTATGTCTGTGTGTGTCTGCGCATGAGCGAGGCGGGGTGGGGGGGATTTCTGCCAGATCCCTGTTGTAGTTTAGAATCAGGCAACAGCCAAAGGTGAAGACTTTCCTCCTATAAAGATGGGGAAGAAAGGCTTTGGGGGCCTTTTTTTATTTTGAAAAAGAGAGAGAGAGAGGGTGCCTGGGTGGCTCAGATGGTTAAGCGTCTGCCTTCGGCTCAGGTCATGATCCCAGGGTCCTGGGATCGAGTCCCACGTTGGGCTTTCCGCTCAGCGGGGAGCCTGCTTCTCCCTCTGCCTCTCTCTCGCTCTGTCTCTTATAAATAAATAAATAAAATCTTTAAAAAAAAAAAAGAGAGAGAGAGAGAGAGGCATCATCCAGTTAGTGGTTGTTAATTAGGACCAGGTCCCAGGGAAGCTGCCTATATGCAGCAACACCAATAAATCACTCATCAACTGTCCATGGCTGCCTGCCTCAGTCGGGCTTCTCTGTAGCTGGAGCTCGATTGCAGCGAGGCTAGGGCCTTCCCGCTGTAGAGGAGCCAGATGAGAAGGGGCTGCCTATCTCCCAGACCGCGGCCTATCCGTGTCCCCAGGAGGCACTAGGCAGGAGAGAGGGTAGAGCCCCATTCATTGGTTCATGGACTCACATCCAAGTTTCTGTGCATCCAGAAGCGCCCCCCCCCCCCCATCCCCTGGAACCCTTCATCTCTCACCACTCTGCGTTGATTCAGGCTCCAATTCAAGTGTTCCCTGGTCACAGCCTCTTTTGCAGCCTTGCACATGCGTGTTAGAGCTGTTGCTGTGTGTCTCTCTATGCCCTACATAGGGGTGAGCGTGGGGTGGGTACTCAGGAAATAAAGTCTTGCTTGACCCACCCCTGCCAACTTTGTCACCAACGTAATATCCTCCAGCAATATTTTTTTTTATTAAAGTTTTTTTTTTTTTAAAGATTTTATTTATTTATTTAAGACAGAGAATGAGAGAGAGCACATGAGAGGGGGGAGGGTCAGAGGGAGAAGCAGACTCCCTGCCGAGCAGGGAGCCCGATGCGGGACTCGATCCAGGGATTCCAGGATCATGACCTGAGCCAAAGGCAGTCGCTTAACCAACTGAGCCACCCAGGCGTCCCCTCCAGCAATATTTTAAAGTATTGAATTTAGCTAAAACTGCTGTAGACTTTCCCACAGGAGGTGGGAAAGGAAGTAACTGCTTAATGGGTTCAGAGTTTTTTGGGGAGGTGATAAAATGTTCCAGAATGGATAGTAGTAATGGTTGCACAACATTGGGAATGTACAAAATGCCACTGAATTGTACACTTTAAAATGGTTATAGTGGTAAATTTTGTGTTATGTATATTTTTCTATAATAAAAGAAAAAAGTATTTTTAAAAACCCCACCAACCCAGAGCACCTTATTCATCCATTCCTTCAACACACACTGATTGAGTACATCTGTAGGATGAGGCCTGGGGGATACGGAAGTGTTTGGGATTAGGGAATGCAGATGGACATGCCGCCAACGATGCTTCCTGTTTTAATACAGCAATATAAAACACTGGGAGGTTGCCATATTGGCCCTTACTTTATATGTGAGCAAACAAAGAATCAAAGGCGAGGGGCTTGCCCAGAGTCACAGAGCTCCTAAGTGACGGAAGAGGGTATAAACTGGAGTCTGTCTGCGGCAAAGCCCATCCTGCATCCAATGCCCTGTGTTTCCTCTGAATTTCAGGGCCGGTGCTCACAAGTTACCTTGGGAATAGTACAGCTAGCGACTGAATAGCCCACGTAGATGGCAAACCAGACATTGCCGAGGACAATTCCTCCACCAGCTCCTCTGGATGAGGGCCTTACCATCTCTCCTCCCTCACTCCCTGTCTTCTGCCCCCCCCCGCCGCCCCCACCCTCCATCCTCAGCACTGCGGGCATGCTGATCTTTCTAATCTGATTAGCTACATGCTCCTTGGAGATGTTTGTGTCAGTGTCCTGACCTCCTTGCTAAGCAGTAATTTCAGGAAACTGTGACTTTCGAAGGACATTCTTTAGGTTTTTGTTTACTTTTTAAAATACGTAGACACAATCCAAATCTCACAGCCTCCGCTTTTGTGCTTCACGGAAATGTGTGGAAAGACTTAAGGGATAATTACTGAATATTTTTGCCACCTATAAAAAGATATTTGGTCAAATGAAGTCATTCTTTAATCTGGTTGAAGTGTGGGGTGCAGGGGGAGCTGGGCATCAGAATTAGAAGCCTTTAGTTTAGGGAGCTTAGGGATCCCCATCTTTGGGGCCAAATCCAGATGTCACCTTGGAAGCATGAAGTTCAAAGACAGTAGGAATATGAATTGATGGAAAACTGGCAAAAATATGTCACCGGTGTCTTTCCTCCAGACACTGAGACATAAGCCAGGATCTCTTATAATTTTTGTTGGCATCCGTACAGAGATACTTCGGAGAGAGGAATCACAGGTTAAATCCTGCCTCTGGAGTCAAATAGAGATAAAGAAGAGCAGTCCACCGCTGTGGGAGCAAGGGGGATATGGGGGCGGTTATTGTAGGCTATTTTCTATTGACTCTGGATCTCATGTTCCTTTTCCTATGCTGCCTTGTTCGCTCATCCATTCCTGCATTCATTTGTCCATCAAACGTTTATGGAGAACCTGATATTTCCAGGTCCTGTTTTAGTGATTATAGACAGAAATGAGATTTCTGTAGTAATCAGTATAGGTTGTTTTATGTTGCAACAAACAACCCTCGTATCTCAGTAGCTTAACAGAGTTTCTTTCTCATGTTGTGTATTCAGCATGCTTCGGAGGTGTGGGAGGAAGGGCTTCTTCACACCGTCTCTCAAAACCCAGGCTGATCGAGCCTCCACCATCTTGTAGCTGCACCCTCTGGAGCCAATGGCCTTCGTGGCTGCTTCTCACAATCCATTGGCCTGACTTAGGCATAGGTCCTCACCTAACTGCAAGGGAACAGGGGTGTGTGCTCCTCCCATGTGCCCAGAAACAGAAGACAACCAGATCGGTAAGCACCAGAGCACAAAAAGGGCTGGGATATGAACACAGTTGAATACCTGCTCTCGAGATGTTTCCATCCAGTAGAAGAGACGAGTGGATGGACCTAACAGCTGGAGGTAGTCAAGAGTGTGCTGGAGACGGGGAAGGGAGTTGTGATGTGAGATCTGAGAAGCGGGAGCCATTCACTGGACTCTTGCAGGGTGGACGTAGAAGGTGCTGGCAGTCTAGCCACGACTTGCCATAGCATGTTCACACGTGCACATACTGTGTGTTTGCTGAAGCGTATGGGGGGTGGCTTGGGTGGTAAGAGGCAAGTCCAGATAAGCAGGGCCTTGGGCTGCACCTATAGGTGTTTGAACCTTATTCTGCAAAGGAGGGAAAGCCATCAAAGGAGCATCAAAACTCTACCCTTTTTGTGTTTTGGAAAGATCACCCTGGGTTCCACACAGAGGAGAGAGAGTGACAGATGGTGCACACAAAGTCAGAGTAGTGGTCATGGGGACAGACTTGGGAGGTACGTAGGTGGAAGGGATGCTAAGATTTGGTGACCAGATAAATGTCAGCTGTGGGAGAAGAAATGGGTAGAGGCTGGTGACCCCATTTTTGCTTGGGGTAATTGTGGATGCAGTGAGGAGATGCTGGAGCACATTTGTGGGGAACAATAAGAAGCTGAGCGTTAGATATTGCTGACTTTGGAGTGCCCGTGGAACACTTGGATATTAGGGCCTGAAGCTTAGGAGAGAGTCTAAGTACTCTTAGAATTTAGTACTTAGGTACTCATCCTACCCCTCTGGAGTATCTAATAAATTAGAGGTGGGAGTAATCTATGTGGAGAATAGTTCTTTCCTCGACGGATCTCAAATTACCCATCTACTGGTGCCAGAATTGCTTTTTAAATTGTTTCAATCTCTGTGCTTTCAAAATAGAATCACTTCCTGCTGATTAGCTTCCCAAGACCCAGTTCCTTGGGCTGAGGGGAGTCCCTGTTCTCTGGCCTCCTGCAGCCCAGATTGTGGTCCCCACCAAGTTGCTGTCACTGTCCGGACCCTGTGTCCCCGGAGGGTTGGCCCTTGTTCATCTGGCCAGGCACCCAGGTGCTCGGTAAATGTGTCTTGAACAAATGAATAAATTAACTCTAAACTATTCAAAACTGTTAGGTCCCTTGTGAAAATATAAATAGTACTTCCATTTTCCACAAGCCTTTAATAAATTATAACTCACCAAATCAAAATAAACATTTGTTTTACCTTCCACCAACCAGGGCTCTGGAGGATTTGACACCTTTTCATCTTCAAAGTGCTTTTAAAACAAGAACTGGCTTCCCCCAAAGGCCCCTCTTTAGAAGTAGTAGATTGTAAACAGATACTGAAAAGTATTAATATTCAGAAGTGAAGATGCTCAGAGAACCTTCTCCAGGTTATTTAAAAAAAAAGGTAAATTGTTTCTTTAATTTTTTTTGAGTGCCTTCAGTCAGTGTGCCAAGACTTGTGTTAAGGGTTTTCAGTATCTATTATCTTTTTTTCTCAATGGTCCTGTGAGGGAAATACTCTCATTTTTACTTTTTTACTGTAGAGATAAGAATACTAAGGCCAAAGAGAGAAAATGATTTGCCCAAGGACATATAGCTGGTAAGAGGGAGAACCAAGAACCAATCTTAAATCCTTCTAACTCCAGAATCATCAGGCTTTCCTTTGCATCACTGTTTCTCCATTTTAGCTTGCATATTACCTGCATCAGGCACATGCAGGTATAAATCCTAGGGCCCCATCCCAGCCTTAGTGGAATAAACTCTGGAGAGAGATGCTTGGGAATCTGCACTTTAAATAAACTTCCCTGGTGCCTCTTGTTCTTATGCACACTGAGATTTGATAACCTACACTTTATACCCATTGTAGGTTTCTCAAACTTAGATTTTTTTCTAACGGGATGAGCTAAAAAAAAAAACAAAGGGGGAATAAGTAGGCTCTGAACACCACGTGCCTTCCACTGAGCTTGGCAGACCTGGCCCTCTGTACACTAAGTGCAGCAGCATCTTCTTCCCTCCCCGCTTCTCCAGGCTGTACGGGCTGAGATAGAAAGCTTCCTCTGTTCCCCTGCTTTTCATGGCAAGCTTGGGTTGATGTTTTTCTCTCTGCTCCATGTGGAGTTTGCAATTAACTCACTAGAAAAGTAAATCACAGGGTGCCTGGAATAATAAGTGCAGTGAACACCAGGCCTCAGCCAAGTAGCCTGGGACTGGATCCAGAGTGTGACTAAGGTTGCCGGGCTTGTGCAGGAAGGAGGCAGGAGGCCACAGGCTGGCAGTTCCTGGAGGCCGCACGAAAGCAATAGATGAAGAAGGAGGAGAGGAGACTTCCGGTTGAGATTGAGCTCCTTTTGTACGTGGTCATCATAATGTCCAGTGTTGTACATTCTTTTCCTCACCGATTCCACACCATTCCTTTTGGCCAATATTTGTGTTGCCGTTTTACAGGAAAAGACACTGAGGTTCAGAAAGTCACAGAGCTTCTTACAAGCTGTCACCCCAAGGACGGCTGGGGCTGATCTGGAGGACCCTGGCTTCTCATCTGGGAAATAGGACGGTGACCGTACCTAGGTGGCAGGACTCTCGGGAGTCCTGAATCTTCGCTCTTATGTGGGAGCACCTCAGAGACTGCCCAGCACATAGTAGGCACTTGGAACGTTATTCCCCTTTTACCTCCACGTTACTCACCTGACACATTTCCTGTCACAGAATGAGTGACACTGTTTCGGAGCTAAAACATCCCTGAGTTACACAAGGAACAGGGACGCATTCAAGCTCGCCCGGGGAATAGGGTGTATGCCTAATGATAAAGCTGGCATGGAAATCAAGAACAGGTGCCAAACCAGCGTGGTTTGGACTGGACTGGAAATACCTTGGAAATTCTGGATTCGAGGCTGGAGGGAATAGGTCTTCACCTGACTCTTGGCTCTAGGGCACTCTGCAAGCTTTGGCTTCTTGCTTCTTGGGGCATTTCCTGCTTCAGGAGTCAATCTCAGAGAGAGAATCTGATTGGCTGAGCCCATCTTTTCCCGTCAAGCCATTGGTCAAAAATAAGTGGGTGGAGGCGGGCAGGGCCAGTCAGTGGTATACAACTCAGTTGCCCAGGCCCGCCCCTCAGCAGAAGCCGGGGCCCACGGGCAGGCAAACCCAAGGTGGTTTGTTTGCTGTCAGTGGCACCATCTAGACTTCTCCAGAAGAATAAAGATTTTGTCTTCTCCATCTTTCTGTCCCCTCACTCTGGGCCTGCACTCAGTCCTCAGGAAAGGCTTTCGGGGTTAGGAGGAAGAACAGAAGGAGTAAAAAGGTTCCGTGTGTTCTACCTGGCTGTGGACTTTTTGCAGAAATGGGCTGAGGGCACAGGTGCCTGCCTCTCTGTCCGGAGGAGTCCTGCCCAGCCGCTTGTAAGCCGAGTTCTCTGCAGTGAAGGCGCTCTGCCACGGATCACATCCATATCCACATTTGTTCAGTTTACAAGTCAAAAGATGTTTTCTCTTCTTGCCTCCAGAGCCTAAAATCAAGCTGGCTTCTTTTTGCTTCTCACAGCTTCCTGAGCAATAACGATTCTGAAATCTGAGCCAGGCTGACAGTTCTGTTGATGTACGGGAAATGTAGGGCTGGGGTTTGTCCTCTCTTCGGTGGCATTCACTCTGCTGTCATCACAGCTCCAAACCCTTGGGTGACTGTAAGGCAAGTGGGCATGACTCAGCAGAGAAGAACAGACACCGGGAATCAGAAAAACATTTCGGCTCTTTGTAGGGTTTAGTAGTTGTTTCTTTGTCTAGCTTAAAAATAGAGCAAAAGGGAGAGCACTTAAAAAGCAGATATAACCTTTTAAGCTAGACTCAAGGAGGGATGGGGCACCCATTTCTTCTAGAACTGCACTGTCCATGATTACTTTCAGCAGTGATGGAAATGTTCTGTAGCCATTAGCCACGTGTGGTCACGCAGCACTTGAGACGTAGGTAGTACAACTGAGGAAATGATTTATTTTATTTAGTTAATTTAAAATCTAAATTTAAATAACTGTATGTCGTTAGTGGCTGCCATATTGGATAGCACAGCTCTAGAATCAAGAGTCTTTTTTCAGCTCTAGGAGGGCAGGCAATATATCTTGCACCCATGCCCCCAATGCCTAGGCTAGTGGCTACCATGGGCTCAATAATATTAACTGAATGAATGCATGAGATGCTGGTAGTGATGCAATGGAGACAGGACAATGTAGAAGGTAAGAGCTCAGGCTTTAGAGTCAGTCTGCCCTGAATTCAAATTCTGCGTCTCACATTTACTCATCTCTGTGAGCGTGGGAATGTTACTAACATCTTTGAGCCATTCTCATCTGTGAAATGATTGCAGTACCCACCTCTCCTCTAAAGTTGTGTTATGAAGACTAAATGAGTTACGTATACCGAGTGATTAGGATAGCGCCTGGCATTAAATAAGCGGTAGCTTTGTAGAAATGACAGAGAAAATGAAAAACAGCCCTGCTGACAACCAGACTGAGATATTCCCAACAAACATAGAATGCTGTGAAAAGACATAGGCCAAGCCTCTCTGTGATAAGATCAGGGCATAAGCGTGGCCAGTATATGACCTCAATAGTGACTGACCATCCACCTCCTCTGACCAACGTCGCCCTCCTCGGAGTAAGTGCTACTTTTTAACCTCTTGCCAAGTCTAGCCCTGCTTTGACCCTCCCACCCCGAAATAAAGATGGTTGTTCATTTAATTGTCCGTGCTTCTTGAGAGTTTCCACTCCAGAACCTGCCCCTGCTTCCCTGATTCCTCTTTAGAATCATCTAACACATGTGCACACCCTGACCAAGGCCCCTCCCAAGCCTGAGATAACCCTGGGGTGCATCCTCCCTTTTTGCAGCAAGCTGAATACACCAGTTGGATGACTACACATGTCATCCTGGTAGTCTTTGGGCAGCCAGTGAACTTCATCAGAAGTTTTAAGTCCTGCTTTTCCATGGCAGGTCATTGAAACCGAGTGGTCCCCCCAAAACTTCTTCCCTTTCCTGGCTCTTTGTCTTCCTGTGAGGCTGGGCTGCCTGCAGTCTAACTAACTGGTAAGGCAAAACTCCTGCACACGTCAGGATTTGAACGTATGACGTCTGTAGTTAGTGGCCGGAGCTCTTGGCCATCTCTGCTTCCCCAGAATAGGATTCTGTTTCAACACAGCTAGAAAAGCAGAAGAGGGAAATGAGATGAAAGAGCAAAAAGAGTTTTCTTTGTTTCAGCTGGGAGACAGCTCAGCTGCCTGGTGTTTGGCTCAGCCTCCTCTCCTCCATTTGCAAAAAGCCTTTGACAGACATCATCTCAGACTCCAATCGATATTTAAACAAGAAAGGCCTTTGAGGAAGGGCGGGAGAGGAGTGTCCAGGGAAAGCATCAGAGAGGAGGTAACATTTGCACTGGGAGTTTTGTAGATGAAGGAGGTGAGAAAGAACAGCTCAGACAGTCAGAGATGCTGTCGGAATTCCAGAGCCCCCAAGGAGCAGTTTACAGGGATGGAGTGGTGCGTGATGAGTCGGAATTTGAGATATGATGAATTTGAAGCACCTGGGAGACAGCTAAGTAGAGATAATTACTAAACACCTGGAGCTGAGTAAAGGGTCCTGGAGATACAGATTTAGAAGTGATCATTCACTCCCTCATCCATGTAGCCATTCGCTCACTCATTTGAGGGAAACGTGTGCAGTACCTACTCTAGGGAGGCTCGGTGCTAGATGCCGGGCACACAGTGATCAGCAAAACAGAGGTCCCAGATGGTGGTGTTCCCTGACTTCCTTTGCCCAGCTTTGGAACTTGCATGATCTCTGATTGGGATGGTCTGGCCATATGTCCCCATCATGTTTTCCTTGGCAATACCCCACAAAAGGAAGGCATCTTAGGATTGAGACTGACTGTCACACACTGGTTCTCAAGCACAAGCCCTTCTGCTTTGCTCCCCCTTGGGGGTCATGTTCTAGTATCGTTCTTCTGATTGGACTAGGAAAGCACTAAGTCTTTCTGATGACTCTCCTGCAGGTCAAATTCATGAAAAGTTTATTAGAAATAGATATTTCATTCCCTTGCCCCTTGTATTCTTTGCTTTGGGTATTCTAATGGATTTGGATGAAAACTGTGCAAATAAGTGTCCCCTGGCTTTCTTGGGCAGGTTTGGGAGGAATGATATTTGCATATATATTTGTATATATTATGTACACATCACGGAGAAAAATCTCTCACATCAGCAAAGAAAATTTGAGACGTGGTGGTCAATTAGGGAAGGGCTTTTCCTAGAGGGTTTTTCTGGTAGCCAACCGCTTTAAAAAATGAAGCAAAATGGACTATGGTGTGCGTAACTGTGGAAACTGTAAGGAATATGTTTTCTGGGTTCTGTTGTACTGTCGTTAACCAAGCAGACATCCTAGCTCTTTGATTCCAAGAGTACAGTGGCTAGAGGGAAATTCTCATTAGACCTCCCAGACTGATGAGAAGCCTGACCATCTGATTGACTTTTAAGGTGCTTTTCCCCCACTCAACCCAGTGCTGGGGTCACTATGAGTGCCAGGGGGGCTGTCATTTAAGAACCACCACGCTGGCTAGAATGGGACGTGTTGTGGAAAGCTCCCTTGTGTGTGCAGCAGCTGATGGCAGGAGAGTCTCCTAAAGGGCCATCCCTGATGACAGGGACAGCATGCTTTCACTAACTCCCCCATCCCCATTCCCCAGGCTCTGTTCACCACCTCAACTCAGTTGCCAGAATGTACTTGACCACTTCAGCTAATTTGGGTATCTAAATGTCGCTGTGCCTCTTTGGGGTTCGCTCCACCGCTGAGGTTAAAACCTCCTCCCTTCTGCTCCCCTTGGATGTTTTTTGGTCAAGCATTCATGTCATGACTTTCGGGAGTTTGGCACTACGGCTATTATGTCTTCTGCTCCTCTGGATGTTTCTTCCCTGCAGAAAAGAGCTGAACACTGAAGTGTCTTTTATTGTGGGAACTAGATCCCCAGGAACTCCACACCACCAGTTACCCCACATCTTGAGGGAGATTCATGCATTGGGCTTAATTCTGGCCAGTCAAGTAAAGCTGGTGATGCAGGGGTGTGGGCTACGTGGGAGAAGGAGGCCACCTTGGAGTTCATGCAAGCCAAGGCAAAGAACGCAGAATGCGGGCAGATACGTGCCCTGGAGCCTTGCTCCTCACAGTGGACTGAGAACATGAGCTGGTTAGAAATACAGAACCTCAGCCCCACCTCAGACATACAGAATCAGAACCTGCTTTTTAAACAAGTTATCCAAGTGGTTCATACACACCATAGCTGAGAAGCACTGCCCTAGACTTTTGAGAAAGTTGATTTCAGAAACTTCAGAGAAAATACTAGGTTTAGTTTTTAAGACCACCTTGACAAGATGATTTAAGAGGGTTGAAAAATAAAGCAGTAGGTATAAGACCATCTTTTATGTTTTTAAACATCAACTACTATAATACAGAAATAAATAGGAAAATGTCTGTAAACACAACATTCAACAGTGGTTTCCTCAGGAGATAAGTGGAACGGGAGAAAGGGAGGGAAGGGAGACTTGCATTTGTGTTCACCTTGCTTCTGTATTGCTCGAATTCAAGTCTGTAAATACATGTTAGTGTTATTTTGGAGATTAAAAAATATGCAAATTAACTAATACAAAAGAAGAAGAAGAAGAAGGATGTGTGATTTGGTAAGTGTAAGTTTGACAACACAGCAAAGAATAGCCCCAGGAAGCTGCAGAGGCATTTCTCAGAGGAGTTTAAATTGAAAAGGAACACATTAACAGCATAATTCTGATGGTGAAATTATGGGTGATTTTTTTGTTTTTCTTTTTTTTCTTGTCTGAATGTTTAAAATCTTCTGTGTTGAATGTGTATCACTATGTAATAAGAAAAATTGACCAAAAATGTTTTAAGGAAGAAATCCCAAAACAGGATCGAAGACATGCTAACATGGGCACAGTAGAGTGACACAGATTGTGGGAGGCAAAGGGCTATACCTGATGGAGAACTGAGATTTTTTTTTTTTTTAAGATTTTATTTATTTATTTGAGAGAGAGAGAGAGCATGAGCAGGGGGAGGGGCAGAGGGAGAGAGAGAAACAGACTCTCCGCTGAGCAGGGAGCCTGATGCGGGGCTCGATCCCAGGACTCTGGGACCCTGACCTGAGCCAAAGGCGGACACTTAACCAACTGAGCCACCCAGGCGCCCAAGAATTTCATTTTTTTTAATGTAAAATCTAAAAGCAACAAAAGAATGTTCTGGATGTCCTGGTGTTGTCTCTAGAGCCTCTGCTGTGTGCCAGTCATACGCGAGTGCATAGTCTGCAAGATGAGCACCTTGCACAGCTAAGGAGAAGAGCTCAGTGAGGGCAAGCACATGGTCTAAGGTCAAGGAAGGAGTGAAGTGGCATTCAGACCTCATCTTGTCATTCTGTACTTTGGACCCTTTGGTTCAGACAGTGAAGGCAGGGCTGTCGTGGGAAGATTGAAACATAGGTGTAGGCCAACTAAAGGGTCTCGGGTCCTTATCTGTTCTAGAGCGGCGGTTTTCCAGGTTGGAGGGGAGATGTTCTGCAAAAACAAAGGGGCTGTCTTCATCCTATCGGGCTGCTATAACGAAACACCACAGACTGGGTGGCCTGTAAATCACAGACACTTCCTGCTCACGGTTCTGGAGGCTGGAAGTCTCAGATCAAGGCACCAGCATGGTCAAGTTCTGGTGAGAGCCCTCTTCCCGATTAACAGCGTGTGCTTTCTCCTTGTGTCCTCACATGGGGGCAAGGGTGAAGGAGATCTGTAGGGTCTCTTTGATAAGAATTCTGAACCCATTCATGAGAGTTCCACCCTCATGACCCAAGTACCTCACAAAAGCCCTACCTTCTAATATCATCCTGTTGGGCATTAGGGTTTCAACATGAATTTGGGAGGGATACAAACGTTCAGACCGTAGCAGGGCGTTAGCTCTAGCCCTCGGCAGCTCCTGAGACCTCCTCCAGGAGCCTTTGGGATTCCGCTGAGCACGGTATGACCACGTTTTAGAGCAGAGTTCTGAAAGTTTGTTCTGTGAAGAACTAGTCTCCCAGATTCCCTGAAACACTAAAGGGTCTCAAACCTATATGAGCACCTCTGTCTGCTAGGTCTGCTCTCAGAAATGTATTACACGTGACAGCGCAACACATGCTGGGACAAGTCCCATGATCATGGGTTAACCTTGTCATCTAGGCCTTTTCCAGGCCTGGTTGACCACAGACGACTTTCTTGTGGGATGCCCCACTAACATCTCAAAGACATAGTATTCTGAAAAACAGTTTTTGAGATGGTTTCTTAGGCCCCATGAAGACCTAACTTAAAAAAAAATTTTTTAATTAAATTTCCACAATATTTTCTATATAGTGGTCTAGGATTTCTTGAAAACATCTTGTTCTTTGAAGAAACTTCTAGACAGCTAAAAATGTCTCTAATCATACCCACAAGGAGCGTGGGATCTCCAGGATGTGCCTCTGAGGGCTGGAGGTTAACAAGGCTTACGCCTTCATGAGGCACAAGAATAGCGCTGGGGTTACGCTAACGACGCTGCAAATCACACGGGCCTCTCAGCCCTGACAGGCAGTGGGGAAGGAAAGACGCCCAACTCAAAATCTGACATTAGTAAGTAGCTCCACCATTGTACTCTGTTCGGGGAGGTGGTTTTTGTTTTTAACTTTTTCGATGTACGTAATTAAAGCTTCTTTGAAATCAAGTGCTCACAAGTAGGCATAACGTGCCCAAATTTCCACAACTGTATCAGCTGATGCCTCTGGGTTGCTTTGCAGTTTACAAAACTGTTTTTAAGTCGTGTCCTCAAAACAGGCCTGATAGAGCTGGGTGTTATGATTCCCATTTTACAGATAAGAGAGCTAAAAATCTGCCGGTAAGTGGCAGCACGTCACCCTACCCTGTTCCTCTCACTCTCTTTTCTCTGTTGTTTGCATTACACAAAGCCACCTCCTATTGTCAATGATTATGGCAAAACCCTAGGTTTCCTGGGGTAGACCTGATTTCAGGGAATAGAACCTAAAGTCAATTGATTAAGTGCTTAGCAGACTGTAGTTTATTTGTATCTTTGTGGGACTTTTCAAATAAATAACTTCATGAATCTTAAGTCCACAAGTCACATCAGTTTGTTTACTGATTTAGTTGTTTATTTATTTATGTAGACCTAGGAAAGAAGCTTCTAGGGCTCTGATAACGCAACAGCTACTTTCATTAAATGTGTGTGTTAGCTAGGAAAACATGAGCAGAAGCTCTCATGTGACAAATCCTGCCGGTCCAGGTAGACATCATCGGGGTTTTATTTTATTTTTTAAGGTTTTATTTATTTATGTATTTGAGAGAGAGCATGAGCAGGGGGGAGGGGCAAAGGGAGAGGGAGAAGCAGGCTCCTTGCTGAGCAGGGAGCCCAATGGTTCTATCCCGGGACCTTGAGATCACAACCTGAGCTGAAGGCAAACCAGCTGAGCCAGCCAGGCGCCCCTCATCAGGGTCTTATTGAAGCATAGGAAATATACTGCTTATGTAGCATGGGACAGCATGGTGGACTAAGAAAGCCTGTGCTTTGGTTCGTATCATCCCCGCTCTCTGAGTACTCATTTCCTTATCGAGGAACTGGGGATGATGATACTTTGCTCACAGGCTTGTCAGGAGGACAAGTGACCACAGTGCTTTGCGCGTAGCAAGAGATCAGGACATTGTAGCATCTTCTCTTTGGTAGAATCTGAACATCAAAATAGCACTTAGTTCTCCATCCCCCACATATGCATACCCCATTCCACCCCCAGTGTGCACCTCCTCCCCTGGGGTACCACTTTTCCTTATTTTACTTCAGCAAATCAACAAGTATTTGTTGAGTACCTGTCGTATGCCTACATCTGAGCCAGGCACAGGTCCCCAGGTGAGTGGAGGAGACAGACAACAGAGAGTACACATTAACATATCAGGGTTCTGGGATGCTAAGGGTCAGTGGGTCAGCAAATGGTGCAGATTGCGTTCCTCCTTGTGGAGGGGGGGTTAGAAATGCTTTAGAGGGTGGGGGAGTCAGGAACAGAGTTTTCGAGGAGGAGTAGGGGGATGGAGGGTAGGGGGCAGAGGGAATTTTACTGTTCTGTGACTTGTTAAATTGTACCACTTCTCTGGCTAAGCCTGTGCACTTTCATTTCCATTGGCTAAATGGAATGAGCTAGTCACTGGCATGTTCTTCTTGGGCAAATGAATAGCAGCTTTTTGTCATCAAAATAAGTCTCAAGGGCCTGGGGTTGGGGGAAGAAATATTAATTTTGATGTTAATCTTTTTATTTCCTAATACCACCTTTCCTTGGGACAATAGGGGGGAAATATCCTAATTATTTATAAAGTCATCTTGCTTTGGGTCTTTGGGGTCCCCCATGAATGCTTAAAGACACCTTTAAGCAATTACCTTTCTATCAAAGTAAATTACTCATCAAAGCCGCAGGCTCCCACAAGAACCTTCTCTTAGACTCCTGCTCCCTAAGCAACAGTCAGCCTCAGGTGAGCTGCACCCGATTACCTGAACATTTGAAAGGCTTTCAAGACACATGTGTCACATACGGCTCAGTGTTACAGGAGGCACTTTTCGGAAACTTAAGTCATTAGAGGCTTTCTCAGAGAAAGGGCACGAGGCGGGCCGGCATCAGGAGATCTGCATTCAAGGCCTGGTTCTGCCACTCATTTGCCGTGTGACCCCGGGCAAGTCATATAGCGTTTCCCACTTGGGGCTTCTTTGTAAAAGGAAGCAGTGAGACTGTTTGCTCCTATGACCCCTTCCTGTTCTAAGGACCAAAGTTTATCTAATCCAGAAGGATGAGAGCAGGCCCAGCATGGAGCTCCCCCGGGGCTGCAGCAATGGTGGCTGGCTTGATCCTTGGGTCTCTAGCTGTGCCCTACAATGCCTCATGTTCCCATTGGTCTCCTCTGAGTCCCAAACCACTGTCATATGTTTTAGGGGGGAAAAGTTAAGATGACAGGTGTCTGTTTTTGCATAGCAAGTCTCAACAAATCTTGAGTGATGGTAGTGATCCTAATTATGGTGACTAAAGAACCTCACAATGAGGGTTTGGATTCAGGATCAGTGTGGGGCCAGTGGTGTTCCCATAGGCTGTAGGATGGGTTCTCAGCCATCACATTTGGGCCAGATAATTCTTCATTGTGGGGTCTACCCTCTGCATTGTAGGATGTCTACCAGAATCCCTGGTTCTACCCACTAGACCTGCCAGGGGCTGCCCTCCTCAGTCATGACAGCCAAAAATGTTTCCAGAATTGCCACATGTCTTCTGGGGGTTAAAACTGCCCCGGTTGAGAACCACTGCTTTAGAGTGAATGTAGAAGCCACATTCACTCACATTTGCCCAGAGACACCAAGTCTTCGGATAGGGCACGGGCCGCCCAGCATGACCCTTTCAGCCTCTGGGCCCACCTCATACATCACTCTGTCCTTTCCCAGATGCAGTCCTAAATCCCTCACCTTGACTTTCTCATCCCTAAATCTTGTTCTGGTTCACTCACTCAGCAGATGTCTGCCGAGTGCCCGTTGCATGCCCGAGTTTATGCTAGATTCTGGGAAAGCTGTGATGAGCGCCTGCCTCAACCACTGATTCCCCACTCCTCCTCTACTCCAGAGACCAAATACCTGCTGCAGGCTTCCTGCTACCTGTCAGAGGGCTCCTTTCCCTTCTGATTTTCCACCCTGACCTTGAAGCCCCAGGAACAGGTGCAGGCCTTACCCTGGGCCCCTCTAGCTGGGTGCAGCCCTAGGCCCTTAGCCCTCAATACTTTCTTCCCTTGGTAGATCTGCTGGGCACCTGTCCTGGAATCTGGGTCCCCTCCCGTCCCCTCTAAAACACTGTCTATCCATATGTGTGTATATAGTCAGTCAACAGGGATTTACTTAGCAACTCTTCTGTGCCAGGACTTGTGTTCTCTGTACTCTTATGTCTCTTTATTTTTAATTTCATTCACTAAGTCCTTAGGAACATCTCCTATGTGTCAAGCACTGTGATGGGTGCTGAAGCTACAGGACTGAGCAAAACCAGACATGGTCCCCAGCGTTTGGCTGTCATGGAAACCCAAGAGCCTCTGGTCCCCAGGAGGAGCAGGCTTTTATCACATAAGCAATCACCCCCCTAAATGTCCTTTATCCGCCTCTGTGTCTCCTTCTATGTCTTTGTCTCCTACCCTCTCCCTGCCTCTCTCCATCTTTTAGCCCCATTCACATCCAGCAGTGTCCTTAACTGGGACGAGCCAAGAAGCTTCCCGGGGGTGCTGGATCTCATTCAGATGCCTGCTACCCCAGCTTCCTTCTGGTGGGAGAATTACTGTCGTTGAAGGGGGTCTGGGAGGCTCTTTGACAGGATCCAGCCAAGCCAGGCTGTAAGTAAGAAGAATCACTCCTTCCTAGGGATGGTAGAAGGATATGAGGCCCATAAATCATCCACGGAGAGCCAGACCCAAGCAGCACATGACTCCACTGTGCTCAGTATGGAGAGGGATCAAGGGCCAGTACCTCGAGAAGGCCAGGCTGCACCCCACCCCACCCCACCCCCGCCCCCGGCTGAAAGGAGAAGTGCTGCGAGTCTTGCTTGACGGCATGTCCAGCAGAGAAGTTTCTTTAGCTTTTGTAACAGGCACACCCTCCCCATTTTCAAGTCAAAGTGGCTCCAAGCCCTACATGTCAGCCAAGGTGAGGGAGGGTTTCTGAGGCTTCCTGATTTAGAGTGACTCGGGAAGTCCCCCCGGGTTCCACACATTTGCCACGCAAACCTACGCTGGTCCCTTTGCTTCTTTGAGGCTTTTGGAAAGTGGGAGTAAAGCTAGAAGCCACATCACTTAGTAGGTGTGAGGAGTCTATGAAATCATGCCTGCAAATGGCTTAGCACGGTGCCTGGCACATAAATGCTCAGCCAACACCAGCGCTGGCCCCCATGTGACTCTCCCGGTTTCTTCCTCTGGTTACATGTCTGATTGCTGAAGGCAGAAGAGGCAGGGGTCTCGCTTTGAACCCGGGGTGCATTCTGATTGCCTCCCATGGAAGGAGTTGAGGCTCTGTCTGTTTCCTTTCCCTAACTTCTTCCAAGGCGCCAAAGCTCTTTTTCCCTCGCTGGAGTGACGCAGCCGTTTAGCAGCTGTTAACTTTACTGTGTTCAGGAGATCCAGTCCATTGTCGGGTGATATGATTTCTCCCCATAAAGGACCTGAGGATCTCTCAAAATGAAAGCTGTTACCACCGTGAATGGTGTTATTAATAGGGCTGCCTGGAAACGAGCCCACCTGGATAGAGAAAGCTACTCCTCGAAGATTCCAAATCGTGCCTGTCCCATTTCACGCCCTCCCGCCTTCCCTTTGCCCTCCGACTTTGAAAGTACTTTCTGACTTGAGATTCCAACTGCAAAGACCCCTCTGGGAATGGGAGTGAGAAATGTTGAGGCCTGGTTTTGAGGTGTTCTAAATCATTCTGTTCTCTTGGGCCTTCCACTCCCACAGGGGCTCTTGGGTTTCCAAGACAACCAAATATCGAAGATGAAATAGGTTGCTGAATTTGAATGAGAACAATTTAATGATCCAGAAAGTAGAGAACACAGGCAGAGGAGAAACTACACCTGACATTCACTGCCCTCAGAGAGCAAGAAATTGATTGAGGGCAGGTAGGTGGGGTAGGTAGCAGTGCCAGGCAAAATAAGTTTGCTAACTCCATAAGAGCATCTGCCATCGGCTCCAAGAAAGCAGATGAATCTAGTAGGCAGAGAGGGCCAGGGGAAAGATCAAAGCTCCGGACATTACCTTGTGTCTAACCTCTCTACTAGACTTCCAACTCCTTTGAGGGAAGAGATTTGCATCCCTAGCAGGTAGTGAAAATCCAAGAGGCACTTGGGCTTCTCAAATTGGGGTGTGGGTATCCTTGGGCCTGGGTGGAGCTTATCAGGGAAGGTAATGATGACCTGTATTTTCTGAAGATATGAGGGATAGATATTCTTGCATTAAAATAAACAACAAATATATCATGAAAGAAGATGCAAAATTAGAGTGAATTCTTAAGATAAAATGGGAGAGCGCACCTGGGTGCCTCAGTCGGTTAAGTGTCTGCCTTCAGCTCAGGTCATGATCCCAGGGCCTGGGATCGAGTCGCACGTAGAGTTCCCTGCTCAGTGGGGAGTCTGCTTCTCCCTCTGTCTGCTGCTCCCCCAGCTTGTGTGCGCACTCTCTCTCTCTCTCTAGCAAATAAATAAATAAAATCTTTAAAAAAAAAAAAGATAAAATAGGAGAATTTAATGACATATCAAACAAGCACTTGACCAGGCCAATTCCTCAAGCCTCTTTAGAGCATTGGTTCTCCAATTTCAGGGTGCACACATATCACCTGGGGTGCTTGTTAACCTTGAAGAATCCTGGGGCCCCTACCGAGAGATTGTGATTGAGAGTGGTTCTAAGGTGGGACTCAGCAGTCCATTAGCTCTCCAGGCACTATGAATGCAACTACACTAACCCAAATCCTGCTTTGGGGAGGGGGAGACTCACCCTTCTGCTATTCCAGCTTCTTGTGGATGCTATGGTGGGTCACCCAGATGCCCCCCAAGACAAGGCACTCATTTCCCCAGATGCCAGGGAGTGCCAGCAGCTCTTCCTTCTCAGAGGATTATCCTCCTCTGAGGGAGCTGCCTTCCCCAGGTTAGGGCTCCTTGGGTAAACCCTGGAGGCCACCTGTGTCCAGTGACTCCTCCTTCTGGGGAAGGGGTTGGGAGTGAGAATTACAGAAAGGCTCAGACTCCGTGGTCTCATTTGAGACAACTCGGAAAGGCCAGCTCAGCTCCGGAGTGCTTCATGAGACTGGTAGAGACCAGAGTGCAGTCTTCTGCCCAGGCCTGCGTTCCTCACTCCCTGATAGGGGGTGTTCCTCAGACCAAGCAACCTCCTGCCAGCAGATCGCCATCACAGGCTCTGTCTCCCACGGACCCCGGCCTGAGACAGGCCATCTGAGACAAGTTTGAGAAACCGTGGACAGTGGAAAGCACATAGTCTCGAGAATTAGATAACCTCATATATAATAGTAATAATAATAATATGGCAACAGCAGTAGCTATCATTTATTGGGTTCTCACTATGTTCTGAGTGCTTTATATTTATTTCCTCTCTCAGTCTTTACCACAACCCTGTTGTGATCCCCCTCTCACAGGTGAGGAACCCGAGACATGGAACCGTCAGGCAGCTTGCTCAGGGTTGCGGAGACACTCAGTGGCAGAGCTGGGTTCAAACCCAGATGTTCTGGCTCTAATAGACTTTAGCCCCTCTGTTTGACCACTTCAGTGCTCAAATCAGTCTCTTCCATGTGCTGACTATATGATCTTCATGCAAGTGATCCCAGTGGGGCATCAGTTTCCCCATCTCTGAAATGGGGTTTGTAGTGCCTACACTGCAGAACTCTAATGGGGCTGAATTGAGGCTCAGTCTGTGTCAAGTACCCAACACATACCTGGGGCCCAGCAGGTACCAGGTGAACAGATAGGTCTAGCGGAGCCTTGACAGGCACTCAGGAAATACTTGTCAGTGGGTGAGTGAGGGAAGTGGGCTCTCCTGCAGGAAGCCTTGAGATGGTTGAGGTTTAAAGAAGGTCTGAAAGGAAATGGCCGAGGAAATGAGAGAAACAGGTTTAAGAGGAAATGAGTATGTGGAATAAGACTGAGGAAAGGGAGAGTTGAGCTGCCCCACTGCACAGATCCGTTAAGTTTGGAGAGGGCAGGAACATCAACCCAAGAAGCTAAAGATGCAGTTGAGAATTCCGGTCTCTAGTCCTTATAGGAGCAGTGACATGGAAGATTCTGGGTGTTCTGGTGGGATCCAGGCTCTGTGGCCACCTGACCCATGAAATCCTCAACCAAAAACTAGTAGACTTTGACCTGAAGAGTGTCTTACCCTGGCTCTGTCACAAAAGAGCTATGTGACCCAGGGAAAGCCAACATTCCCTGATCTTGGCCTCAATTGGAAGTGGAAATGGACATCAGGACTCATGATCTCCAAGACCCTACTAGCTCCATACCTCGGTGACTGCATGAATCTCTGGGCCTTACCCTAATGTGGGGAGAATTGTTAGCCCTCTGTGGTTTGCAGAAGGAAACCACAAGCCTACTATTAGAAGCATTTTCTGCCCTAAGTTCCCCTGGATTGCCCCAGGTTCCCTTTTAGAGCTTTTATGTCTGGATAATTCCAAGTCCAAGCCTCTGATTTAGCCCACATTCATGCCTTCTCTGCCTCCTCACTTACCACTTACCCTCTTGTATTATACACAAAAGTGTTCGTCTTTGAGCATCTTTTGGAACAAGGGCTTCATTCCTGTCTTAATTCTTCGTCCTATCCCTGTGTCAAATTTAAAACAAAAAGTAGTAGAGGGAAGAAACCTCAAGATGACACAGCCAACCAGAACAGCCCGAATTCCGATTTACAGATCTCACTGCCACCCCCAGCCCCATCCCACCCCCACTCCTACACAGAGTGGCCAGCTCTGCACAGGGCTGTTTGAATGGAAGGCTCCCAAGAAATTCCATCAGCATTGCTCTTTTATCCAAGTCCAGGAGGTTCTGTCCCTTCTCCTGCATGATCGTCTAGAGTGACCCATTTTGTCCAGCAAGTCCACAGCTACTCTGTACAGTTTGGGGATCAGACTGCCCAGCTTTTAGTCAACCTAACAACAAATTGTGGAATTCTCTTCTCTGTAAAGCTGGAATAATAACCCTCACCTTCTGGGTTTGTACTGAGGATAAGATGAGATGATTCATAGAAAGTACCCAACAATGCCTGACCCAAAATAAGCAGTAAAGTACCATTTCTGGAATACCATCGTTCAGGTACAAGGAAGCCTCAACTGTATTCCATCTTGGAGAGTTGGCCTAACTGCTTAGCTCCTTTCTCTGCCAGATTTCGCTAGTGGAGCACAGCCCTATGCCCATGTCCGTGTGCTCTTTATAAACCTTCCTTCCACTCGCTTCCTCAGGGGGCGATCATTAGTTCCCTGAGGCCTGACTCCTGTCAGAAAGGTCTCTGCCTGGAATCCTACCTGCAGACCTTTGCTCTTGTTCTTCCCTGAGCTAACGGGGTCTGGTGGCGGGGCAGCAGCCTCGTTAGGTTGGTTTTACTGTAGTCACTTTACATTTTACCTGTGTCTGGCCTCATACCCGGAGTAATGCAAGACTGGGAGAGTACCCTTAATGAATGTTAAACAAAATAAAAATCAAGAGAGTGGATTTCAGATGCTCTCATCACACACAGGCACACACCCGAAAGGTAACCAGGTGAAGAAATATGTTAACTAGCTTGACTATAGTAATAATTCCACTATATGTATATGTATATCAAAGTCATCAGATTATAGACCTTAAACATACACAGTTTTCATTTTAAAAAATAAATAAAATAAATAAACTATCTATAGTTCCTCTCAGCACTAGGACATTTGCCCTTCAGTTTCTCCTGGGCGGGTACTGCCCTTGAATCCTATTCCCAGACACTGTGATCACTGACACGCATTACCTTATTGCTGACACATAGGGAATGAGGCACAGGGAATGGAAGACATGCAGCACCTAGGAAGATTTAAGAGAAGAGATCTGAATGGGTCCATTGTATTTCTGCCTCGGGGAAGACAAGTAGACACACATGTACTCCCACAAATATACACTCATAAGCAGCATGCACCTGACCCAGAGTCAGCCAGGAAGCCCACCTGCAGACTCTTGTTCCTTGTCATTAAGAGATAGGGTTTGTTTTTGTTGTCCCTGTAAGATTCTGTCTTAGCCCCCATTCAGCAGGCAGGGCTGTCAGTCTGACAGTGACTCGTTAGGGCATCCGGATCCACACTTCAGGAATGCTGATCCATGCAGCTTGTCCTAAATAGAAAATGCTCAGGCTTTGAAGTCAGGTCAGTTTGGCTTTAAAGAAAGTTACTGCCCAGGTGACCTTAGGCAGCTTACCTTCTGGAGCTTTAGTCTTCTCATCTGAAGAATGGGTATTATAATAATAGTATCTATCACAAAGGGTTTTTGCCAAACATTAAAGGAACTATTACCAACAAAGGGCTTGACACAAACTCAATAAATGGTAGCTACTTATAATATCTCTGTGACCTTGGACAGATCTCCCAAATTGAGATGATAATTCTTGCCCTGCCGAAGTGTTTACAAAACTTCATAGAGCTAAAGAGATGTTCTTTATTATTATTATTCATGAAAAAGCAGAGACTGTTTTTAGGGACTGTGGGGCCATACATGCTTTTTGAAAGCATCTAGATCCTCCCCACTGTATTGACTGAATCACTCATTCATTCATTCCAATGTTGTGCCAGACCATCCTGAATTTGAGGGTGGGGAGCGGGAAATACACATGGATATGACCCAGAGCCGGGCCCAGGAGCTCTCAGGCTAATGTGAGGGACAGAGAGGCACTTAAATAACCAAGCCATAGGGCAGGGAGTGAGAATTCATTTTACTGGTGAAAGTATAGGATTCTACCCCTGACTTCCCTCATTCCGGTGCCTTCCTGGGGTTCCCAGAGAATCCGTGACAGTTCTCTAAATGCTGCCTCTCCCAGGCATTTCCAGCAGGTTCCTCTGTCTTCAAGAGTTCTTAACATCCTCATCCCTCTCCTCAGGGAGGAATTGTTTCCTCTTTCAAAGGCCAGTGACAAGAGCCTTAGCCTGGGAATCAAGAGGCCTGCTTCCTGGTTGAGCGGCCCTTGACCAAGCTGTTTGGCTTCTCTCAGCCCTGGGTTCCATCTGTAGAAAATGGGAGGCAAAGTACTGGTCAAGGTGACCTCTGTGGTAAGACACAAAGGCAACGTACACCCGTCACCGAAACTTCATTTCGGTGGAAATAGTTATCAGTCCCTTTCCATGCCCAGAGCTGTGCTAGAGTTGTTGAGGGATGCAGAAGAGAATCGCTTGGGTGCAGTCCCTGCCCTCAAGCTGCTCGCTTTCTTTTTTCTTTTTTCTTTTTTTTTTTTTTAAGATTGATTTATTTATTTGAGAGAGAAACAGTGCAGTGGGGAGGGGCAGAGGGAGAGGGAGAGAGAATCTCAAGCAGACTCCCGGCTGAGTGCGGAGCCCAACAAGGAGCTCAGTCTCACTACCCTGAGATCATGACCTGAGCTGAAACCAAGAGTCAGCTGCTTAACTGACAGAGCCACCCAGGTGCCCCATGCTCACTTTCTTATTGAGGACAAAATTGACACAGATGGCCGAGGCAGGGAATGAGAGAATACAAGGAAATAGATCTGGTTTCGGATGTAAACTAGTTTTCTGCATATCAGATGTGACTTTTCCACTGAGTTATATTTACTCCAGAGATGTGTTTTCTTGGATGTAAATAACTTTATAGTATCCTAAGTCTTCCCGTGTAAGCTACGTAGACCACCCTGGGCCCCTCTGTCCTGCAGTTGTTCTTGTGAGCAGGTGAGGTAAGGAATAGGCGAGCTGTCTGTCAAGCAGAGTCTGAGAGGGTCTGGGGAGGCTAGAAGGCACCCAAGAAAGCCCAAAGACCAACCACTTCTTTGTGTAGACGGAGATCCTACAGCATGAGGACAGAGGTGTTGCAGGTAGGTTCACGGTCCGAGTCACTGACCAACTGAATGGGACCCAGGACCTAGAACCCGGATGCCCCGGCCACCGGACCTCATACAGGCCTATCTATGTTCTTCATTCCCGTTGTTATTCCCACCATAGAAGGTAGGGAGCGTATCTCTCTTTGTGGCAGCTCCTGGGTCAACTAACAAACCTCATAGGCAGATACAATCAAATCTTCATTCCCCCTGCTTCCTGACTGAACAACCTGGAGACGTCATGTAACTTCTCTGAACTGGAGAATTGTTATAATAACGTCCAGGGCTTCTTTCATGTTGCCATTGGGCAAATCAAGTCTTCGGCGGTGGTGTTCAGTAAATGCCAGAAAACGAGGCCCGCTGTTGCCCAGGGAGCCACCCCAGTGAATAACAATACTGTAAGCGCTGCCCAAATCTCTAGCCAGGGGTGCCCCCGCCCCCCCCCCCCCCACCCCCCCCCCCGCGCCCATGTCGGCCTTGCACAGTGCGCTTTCCAGAGCTCTTCCTGGTAACCACCCGCCCTGGTCTGGTGGGGCCTAGAGCACAGGCTTCAGTGAAAAGCCAGACGACCCCTCTCCTTATGTAATTACTGAGCGGCTTTTTACTGCCACATTAATTAACAATGAAGCAGATCATTGACAGTAGCTTATGGGAGCTGAAAAATCATTAATAGTTCTTTTCACACCAGTTTTGGGAACATTCATTGTGATAAATCTTTATCTGAATGCAATTCACCCTCATTTTCATTTACCCCTAATGCGAGGAAGAGGCATTTTCTTGACAAATTGGGAATTAGAAGGGTCTAGCAGCTACCTTAGGTATACCTGGGACTAAGTAAATATTTTGAATAGATGAATGAATTTTTTTGAATAGTTCCACAAATGGAAAAGTAATTGAATGAAGCAAATGGCTTGTGGCTACAGGCGCAGGTCTGGACTTATAATTCAAGCCCTCATAGTTGCCACCCGCCTCATCACTGCTGTCATTATCGTCACCATCCCGATAGATCCAGCCTCATTATCACTGTCCTCTCCTTCCCTCAGTCCCATTGCCATCTTCTTCATTGTCCTTATCCTGTTCAGCTTTCCTTGCAAAGCCCTCTAGACTTTGATCAACATTAATCTGTGTCCTTATTGGGAATATCAGTTTCAGGAAAACAACATGCTATCATTTTTGTGTGTCTTTTAGGAACCTTTTATTTAGAAATAATTGCATTTCCAGACAGGACCCTTTCTTCTGCAGTCTGCAGAGCAATCGCTGCATCTGCTGCCACCTTGGAAGGTCTCCAGGGCCATGTGGATGGAGGAATGCTTCAGAGTGAGGACAGTCCTCCCCCCCCGGTCCTGGCACTGATGATCATGTTTGCCTTTAATCACAAATTGGCACAGAGGTCCTTTGCTGGGGTTCTTCGCTGCCTCACTGAGCCCAGGGGCACCTCCTTTGAAGGTTGTGGATGAACAGCTGTAGAGAAGGGCACCCTGGGGTCATAAAATGAGGAACAGATTCGCATCCTCACCTTGGGTTCACATTCACTGTTGAGCCTCTCTGAGCCTCGGTTTCTTTGTCTGCAAAATGGTATTTTTAGAACATGTTTCTGGGTGGCCATGAAAGTCACCTGATGTAAATTAATGTGTGTAAAGAGGGCAACACAGTGCCTGCCACCAAACAGGTGGTTGGGAGATGTCAGATGATTTGGGGGAGGCCAACAAGGTTATGGGACCTCCCTAACATGTCATGTTAGGACTCTAACCCACCCCCCACCCTCTCTCCATCCCCGTGGGTTATCTCAGGTTCTCTCTAGGTCTGCTCTCATGTGGGAACAATTGAGCCAAACCAGCAAGGTGGCCCCCCCCACCCTCCTGTCACACACGTACATCTTTTACTTGCTCAATCCAAAGACAAAAGGATTTTCTCCCGAAGATGGTTTGTACTTTGAAAGCCAAAGTGACACATGGAAGTCATGACACTCTAGAATGTTAATACCACTATAGAGAGCCTCAGATGTCCTCTTGTCCCACCCTCCAGATACATGATGACTGTCCAAATCCCACACTTCCCCTTGGGATGTTTGGGGGGGGGGGCATCCCGTGTCATCACGTGATCATCATTCCTTAACCGTGGCTACTTGGGGGGGGTACCCCATTCATACCCTCTGATCACTGCAGTGGAGCTAGCCCAACTTCCAACTATATCCCCCCACCCCTCCCCAGGGTGTCTCTGGCCTCTGAAACCAGCTTTGCCCGTGCATGGAGCAGGTCAGAAGTGAGAAGCAGTCTGGGAGCAGCCCTCTACCAATGATCAGTGGGCATTGCTGGATGAATACCCCAGTTGCATCACTTCACAGGTGGGATACTTCAGAGAAGTCACCTGTTTGGGCTGCCTTCCCTTTCCTGTCTCAAATCCCCTCTCCTTCACCTGTTTTTCTTTTATTCTCAGATACTCTTTGCACTTGGATCTTTCTCTTCAGGGTTTGCTCCTGGGGGAAACTTAACCACTAGGACACAAGTCCTAGATATGAGAGGAAACACTGGTGACCTAGCCCATTCACTCAGCCATGGACGGTCCCTGAGTGAATAACCAAGCGGCCCTGCCTTCAGATACTTATATTCTTGGGAAAAGACTGGGAAACACTCAAGTTTAGTGTGATGCGGACTGTGTAGAAGAAAGGGCTACTTTCTGGGTCACTGTGAGGAGTCAATCATGTATATAAAATTTCAAGTGATTCGCTAAAATTCAGCAAACATTTATTGAGTGTCTGTTGTGTACTAGGCTCTGGGCTGGCCCAGTGAGGAATGCAAAGGTAAATATGACACATCATCTGTCCTTGAGACATATGCCTTATATTGGAGGGGACGGAAGCAGGAAAGGTCATTTCAACACTGTGTGATCTAGAATTGGTGGAGGTGTGCAGATGCAGAGAGTAGAGGATCCTGGGAACTCAGAGGCTAAGACATGCACTCAGCAGCAGTGTTTGTTTTCCGGATGGAATGATCTCTATGGGCTTAGGTCTAGCTCGGGTCTTGACATAGAGTAGGTGCTCAGTTGATGCTGGTCGAAGTGAACTGAGTGCATCAGTGCGGGAGGAAGAGGCCTCTGACCACATGACTCCTTTGCCCAACCGAGAAACACCTTTCTCCTTACATCATTGATCCAGAGGCCCAAGTGGTTCGAACATTGTCGGTCACAGTAGACATCAGGTCAAAAATAGAAGTTTTTTGTATTCGTTAATGCCAGGAAAAATTCACATTTATATTCCAAGGCTCTAAAGCAGTGAGAGGTGGGGTAAGGAGGAATCAGAGCTACAAGTTATTGTTCATGCTTGGCTGATATTTAATCAGTTTGTTGGGTCGTAATTGAGAATACAGCTCCAATGACACATGAATTCCAACGATCACGCCGATGCCGGTGAATCTTCCTCATTATTTATCTTACAGTAGAGATAACCTTTTCATTATTGAAATATAATTGCCAAATGGGATAGTTAAATATTAAAACAGAATTAGCAACATGAACTCAACATTTGGAAGGAAATTTCTAATAGCACTTTTTATGCCTGCAAAACTAGTGCTCAGTGTCCGTCTTGCTCTAGCGTTAATTGATGACTGAGGTTCCATGAGAGGCCGGGCCCAGCTGCCCAACTCACTAGCAAGGGGCTTTGTGAACCTCCTGGATCCATAGCCTGGGGTTGTCTGTGCCCAGAAGACAAGAAGCCGTGTTTTACCCTAAGTGAGGGCCATTGTGAATCTGTTTAACAAAGAAGGGATGAGTTCTGAGGAAGGGTGAGGGGATATAGGGGTGTGAAAAAATGAGTGGGTCCAGCAGTCCCCACAAAGCTGAAAGGCTGGCAGAGTAGCAGGATACAGAGGTAAGGAAAGGCAGGAGCATACCAGGTGCTCAGGTGGCTGGAGGCCACCGCACGGTCTTTACCTTTCGCCTTTGTTCCCCACCCCCTAGCCTCTGCAGGCTCACCTTTCAAGAGGCCACTCAAATCTCTTGAGCCTCCAGGGTGATTGGAGGGGGGCATTCTCTTGGTGTTCCTCACCTTCCAGCACTTTTGCCTCATCCCACATTTTAATGGTGTGCTATCTATGTTTTCACCTCCCTCAATCCCACTCTCCTAGGCCTGGGGACTTGAGCACAGTAACAGTATGTTATTTGTCTTCGACTTCTGGGCTCCTAGCACAGAACCTGTCACAAAGAAATGAGAGTGGGTGGGAATGTGCTTTATGAACAAAGTAGAAGGAGAACTTCCTCTTCTAGGGCTTTCAGGAAGAGGTGACGTTCGAGCAGGAACTTGAAAATACAGAGAAGGCAATTCTACCTTTTCCAGCAGAGTCAGCTATTAAGGCTAGCCAAGGAGAGGGTGCCTGGGTGGCTCAGAAGCCTGCTTCTCCCTCTCCCGCTCCCCCTGCTTGGTTCCCTCTCTCTATGTGTCTCTCTCTGTCAAATAAATAAATAAAATCTTTAAAGGCTAGCCAAGGAGAAATGGCACCCTCAGCGGTTTTAGAGGTGCAGGGGCTTTGGAGGGGATGGGCTGTTCTATCTGTGATCTCCACTGGTAGTCCTTTTCGTCCCCCTTCCCCAAAAAAGTGAGAGAATGGAGTTTCAGGATGATGCTCAGGTCAGTGTGGACTCACTCTTGTGCTGACCTCCATCTGTGCTTCCTGCCTTTTTGTCCAGGCTCTGGTCTCAGCCCTGGGTCTTAGCAAAGCATCGAGCCCTCGGAGGCGTTTGCTGTCTTCAGCACACACACACATTGTCCTCGGAGGCAGCAGCTTTCAGGGAGGCATGGAAGTGTGCAGAGAAAGTAGGCACTCCAGAAAATGCCTCTGGATATTTTTTGCAGGGTCTTTGCTTTCCCATGAGGTACCTCCAAACTCCAGGAGAAATCCAAGTGATGAGAGGTGGGGGTAGGAGTCTGCATTCCAGGCTGTAAGATCCTGGGCAAGCACCGTCCCCCGTCTGGGCCCTAGCTCTCCTTTCTGTGAAATGAGGTTGACTAGCTCACTTCCAAAATCCTGCCAGCCCTGCCATTCTAAGACATCAATTTGAAAGTCTGGCTAAAAAAAGCCAGCGAAGAAACGAAGAACATGTGAATCAGCTTGGTTGGAGTGAATCACGACCATGCCTCCCTCCCAGCCCTGTTCAAATCACATTTCACATATTAAACTCATTCTGAAAATCAGGGGAGGGGGAGGTCTCCGGGAAGCAAGTAAACACATTCCGAGCAATCACTCTCTGGCCACTCTTTCCTCTCCCGACAGAGATAAGCACATTGTTTCGATCAGGCCTGCGTTCTGTTTCCTTATCTTAAAACTCTCTTCTGCCGCATTATAAATAATCAGCTTACTGGTGAGCTAGGCCAGGCATGCATGTGCATGGTGTGTCTGGGGGTAGCAGTTGGGGTCTAGGCGGCTGCCCTGATCCTTAAACACCCCAGGTGAATGAGGTGTGCCCTGGCCCATCACATGAAGTAGGCTGCTGCTAGCAGGAAAGCCTGAGGTTAGGTGGCCATAAAATTTGTTGTCCAGACTGGGACACTTCTCTGAGTGAATGGGATCCCTGTTAATAATTTCACTGGGACCACAGGCACGAACCAGAAACATCCCAGGCCAGCTGGGACATGTGATCATCCTAGCTGTAGGGCTCCAGTATAAGAAACACCTGGCATTAGGGGGTTCCTTTATTTCAAGGTCACCTAGTCCATCCTTTGCCTCTGCTTGAAGCTGTCCCATGGTGTTCAGCCAAGCGGTTTCCTAGCCCCGGCTCATGGTTCCCTGAGGATGAGGACAACTACTGTTCCCCCCATGGGGAGCCTGCTCATAATTTGTGGAACCCGGTGCAAAATGAAAATGCAGGGCTCCATGTTTAAAGATTACTAAGAATTTTAAGACAGCAGCACAGAGCACTGAGTCACGTGTAGGACCTTCTGAGCCTGGGGCCCTATATGACACCCCAAGTTCCTGAAGCTGGCCCTGCTCCCCCGACAGCCTGTGTTGTGTCTGAAGAGATCTGGCTCAGGATATACTTTTCCTCCTGCCTGCCTGCTTACTTGCTTGCTTGCTTCAGTCATATTTCTAATTTAATTTCATGAATATGAAATATGTTCACACAGTTCAAAAGTCAAACAAGATAAAATGGTACATAATAAAACGTTTCACTTCCACCCCTTTGCCTCCTTCTTACCCAATTCCCAGCACCCCTTATCCCCTTCCCATAGGTAACTGCTTTGTAGTTTCTGTGTATCCTTCCAGGATTTCTTTATGAGATGCAAATATATATTCTTACCTTTCTCCCATTTTTAAAATCCGAAGTTTGCATATTAAATAGACCTTCCATGCCTCATATTAGAATATTCTTCCTGGTGTCCAGTAGTGGTTTGCCTTACTAGAGCTGCCCCCACTGATCCCCCTTTGGAGCCCCACAAAGCAAGGCCAATTCTTCATCTCTGGTAAAGCCCTTCAGAGATATGAAAACATAGACCCATTCCCCACCTACTCCATGTCCTGCAGCTTCAGCTTCTTTTAAGCAGACTGTGCCTTCAGCCTGTCCTCACAGAGTATGGGGTCTGGGCCACTCTTGCGTGTCCAACTTTCTGAGTATATGGGACCCAGAGTCGGCCAACTGATCTACCAGGGGCAGTCTGCCAAGCTCAAAGTAGAGAGAAATTGATCTCCCCCATCATCCTGACCTGTGGATGCAGCTTAATGGTAACAATAGCTCCCATGGTATTTGCCGTGTGCCAGGAGCCATGTACACACATATAAATATTACTTTTATCCTCATGACAACTCTATGAGGTAGGTCTTAAAATTACCCCTTTACAGATGAAGCATCCAAAGCTCAGGGAGGTAACTCAGCAAGTAAATGTGAAAGGAAGGTGCCAAACTCAGGTCAGTCCAACTGCAGACCCTGTTCTTAACTAGTCCAAAATCCCATCTCCCCTTTCAGTCACCTTAGAAGTCTCTTGGTGACTCCAGTAAGGGGCTGTCAGCTGAATGCTTCCCCCAGAGACTTACTCACCTATGTAATATTAACTATGGGATTTCATTCAGCTAGCTTTTCCTGGGCATGGGGAGTATTGTCTATTTTATTATCTCTCCAGTCATTTAGCAGTTCCTACCTTGACTCTCAGAGTAATCTCATCCATTTCTATGCTTTAACTACCAACCAAATTTATATCTTCAGCTCAGACCTCTCCCCTAAACTCCAAACTTCTATCTCCAGTTATCTGTTAACATCTCTAATGGGATGTGTAGTGAGCCTCTCAAACTTAACATGACTCATGATTACGACACCCAGCCTTATATCTCCCCAGAGTCTTCCCCATCTCAGCAAATGAAACCATCTGCCTGTTTGCCCAAGTTAGAAACCTATGTCACCTTTAATTTCTCCCATTCTTTCAGCTTCCATGTCCAGTCGCTAACAAGTCCTCTTGGTTCTACCTCCAAAAAAACATCTCCCAAATCCATCTTGCGCTGTAGCTCTACTCATCACCTTCATTCAAGTGCCCATGGTCTTTCACCTGAACTACTGACATATCCTGTTGATTCTTCTCCCAATTCCTACCCTGTCTCCTACACAAAAGATCTTTGAAAGATAGGAACTGGAGCATTGTTATGTCCCTGCTCAAAACCCTTTTATGGCTGCCCTTCATTCCTAAAATAAAATCTAGAGCATTTACCCTAGCTTAGGAGACTCTCCAGTGTCTGCAATTTGATCTGGCTTGTTTCCTACCAGTCTACCTATCTCACCCTAGCTACCCTTGCAGTTCCTTGGATACTGTTCCCCTCTTTGGAATATTCTTCCATCTACTTTTGGTGTTCTTTGCCCCTCTCATTCATGAGGTCTCAACCTAACTGTCATCTCAGAGACAACTTTTCTGGCAGCCTGATCTGAATTAAAGTCTTGGTATCCTCTCTTAAGTTGTCTTGTTTACTTATGTGCACCACAGCACTTACGGCCCTTCATTTTGGGCTGTCTATTGTGTTTCCATGTATTGTACATCTCTGCACCACACGATAAGCCCCATGAGGGCAGGAACTGTATCTCTTTCATTCTTTCATTCAGTGTGGAATCTCCACCAGGAAGCAGGCTGCTAGACACACAGCCGATTCTCAAATGCGGTGGGATTTTTTCCCCCTCTCTTGTTTGGTTCTTTCCCATAATAGACCTTACTAGAAAGCTGCAGTATACTTTTTATTGTCTGTTGTTTTAATTGAATAGGTTTTGCACTGTGGGAGAGTTGAACCATAAAGATGTCTCTTAGAATACACACATACACACCAATGGCTTTTTTCTTATGGAATCAGTAGTAGCTTTCCCCGAAACGTTGACGATCCACAAATGAAATGGGACGAGGTGGCCACTACATGTCAGAGTAGGAGTCAAGCCCAGCAGAGCATTGTTTGGTTACGGTGGTTCCTGGCACCGCTCAGTGCAACAAACTGTTTGCAGTTGTCGCAGCTTAGCCCGTGAACTCAGGAACCAGACTGGGTTCAAATCCCAGCTCTGCCTCAATGTTTCCTCTCTGCAGCTAGGTGACAAAGATCCTACCTACTTTCTATGGTAGTTAGTTGCGAGAATTCTGTGTGGCAATATATGTAGAATATGTAGTGTCTGGCAGGTGCTAAATACTTAGTATTAGTGATCATTAGCATCATTACCACATGCTGAGCTTTTCACATATATTTTCTCCCAACAGCCTAATGAGGTATTTTCATTTTGGTTTAGTTCAGTAAATGTTTCCTGTGTCCCTCTGCCAGGGCCTGGGGATGCAAGGATGAATCTGTCCTGAAGGGGCTCCCAACTTCTTGGGGCATACAGAACTACTGTAGAGTGAATCAGTGACATAAGTCAGGGGCAGAATACGCCTGAGCGTGCCAGTAGATGTGCTAGTGTCTCTGGAGGTCCATATGACAGAGTGTGTGTGAGTATGTCCGTATGTCCGTGTGACAGAGTATCTGCGATTATGTCCGTATGTCCAATAACAAAGTATCTGCAAGTATGTCCATATGTCAGAGTATGTGTGTGTCAGTTTGTCCGTACATCACTGTATATATGAGTAGCTCCATGTATCAGTAAGTGCGAGTATGTCAGTATGTCCATATGTCAGAATATGTGTGAGTATGTCAGTTTGTCTGCATTACAGAGTATAGCTGAGTATTTCAGAGTAGGTGTGAGTATGTCCATATATACAGATGTCAGGGCATGTGCAAGTATGTCATTATGTCCGTATGTCAGAGTATGTGTGAATATGTCAGTATGTTGATATGTCACAGTATGAGTCAAGCCCAGTGAGCGGCCATTAACCCCAGGGACAGCGTCTACAGATCCACTACCCTTAGCCTCCTGGTTGGAAAAGTTTTGGCACTTGGCCAAGGCTGCATTCAGGCCCTCTTGCTCACCTTTGCCCATCTTCTGGTCTCCCAGAGCCTACTTTCTCTGTGGTTATAACTCAGTTTGCAAATGACAGGCACAAGGCAGTCCTCCCCACACAGAATCTTGCTCACGTATCACCCAGGACCCTGAAACAGCTGCCTGTCATTGTCTAAGAAGAGCCCCGTGCGGTTAGACCATTTGGGGCCTAATGAAGTGAAAAGGCACTTCGCTGCCCTGGACCTGGGAGTGCAACAGTTACTGGCTGCTAAAGGCCGACATCAAGGAGAACCATTCTAATTGATTAGAATGTGCATATGCTGTATTGGTTTAGTTTGAGGGCATTTTGGAACAGCGCTGTCATAGTGGGCCTTAATTAATAACAAATTAATAGATAAATGGATTCCAAAGTTCAGGGGATAGGCCGCCTCCCTGATAGAGGCCTTCTCTTACACTGCTGATGAGCTATGGGGAGGAGAGAACAGGTTGCTGGGCCGTGGCTCCTAAAGCTCTCTTAGCTCAGGCATCCTGTAGGTAACACTTAAGTTAGATGCTGAGCAAAGGGCAACTTTTCAATACAGTGGAAATGGCCTGAGCATGGGTCCTAGACTTGCCCCCTCTTTGCTATCAGTTATTTCAACAAGTATGTATGGACCATCAGCTATGTGCTGGGGACTGTGGTAGGCCCTGGTATACAAACAGTGAAGCCCTGCCTTCGTGGACAGGTAGATAAGATTGTCAGAGTCTGTTAGGCAGTAAAAAAGACTATAAGGCAACATAAGATAGGAAGGGGGGAGTCTGGAACCTTAGGTAGGAAGGTCAGTGGGGAGGGAGGTCTCACTTTTAAACAGAGTGGTTAGGAGCACCTGGGTGGCTCAGTCGGTTAAGTATCCAACTCTTGATTTTGGCTCAGGTCATGATCTCAGGGTCATGAGATTGAGCCCCGTGTGGGGCTCCGCACTGGGCATGGAGCCTGCTTAAGATTCTCTCTCACCTTAGCCCTCTGCCCCTCCCCTCCAGCCACCCCCTGCTCATGAGTGCTCTCTCTCTAAAAAAAAAAAAACAACAAAAAAAAACCCAGTGGTTAGAAAAGTAACAGTGGGGGTGACATTTGAACAAAGAATTGAAGGCGGCAAGGGGCTGAGTCATCTGGGAGAAGAATTTCCCCATTGGGGGGCACACCAATGCAGGGCCCCTGTGGCAGGAGCTTGCTTGGGGAGCCTGAGTGACAGCCTCAGTGGCCTCAGTGAGCACGAGAAGGTGGACAGCCAGGAGGCCGGAGGGACAATTGTCACAGCAGCTGGATCACGCAGGGCCCTAGGGCCACTGTCAGGGTTGGGCTGTGGCTGGGCTTGAGGTGAGGAGCCTTTGGAGTACTCCGTCACCTGTAATTGACCAGGCTGTGCTGAGACGGCAGGTGCACGGCATGCATGTAGCCCCCACGGCAGACAGGCTGACGAGAGAGAGAGAGAGAAAGGAAAGAAAAGAGTGAGAAGAAGGAAGAAAGGAAGGAAGGAAGGAAAAGGAAATGGGAAAGGGAAAGGAAGGAAGGAGAGAAGGAAAGAGGATGGAGGGAGGGAAGGAGGAAAGGAGGGAGGGAGGGAAGATAGATAAGATAGATAAGATACATACATACATACATACATACATTTAGTATAAGGATTTGGCTCATGTCATTATGGAAGCTAAGAAGTGCACAAACCACTGTCTGCAAGAGACCCAGAAAAGCCAGTGGGGTAGTTCTAGTCTTAGTCCAAAAGCCTGAGAACCAGGGGCACCAGTGGTATCATTCTCAGTTCAAGGGCAGAAGACTAATGTCCTAGCTCAGGCAGTTAGGCAAAGGGAGCAAATTCTCCCTTCCTCCACCCTTTTGTTCTATTCATGCCCTCAATGGATTGCCTAATGCCCACCCATCTATTATGGGGAAGTCAATTTGCTTTACTCAGTCTATGAATTCAAATGCTAATCTCATCCAGAAAGACCCTCACAGACACACCCAGAAATGATGTTTAAATATCTGGGCATTCCGTAAACCAATCAAGCTGACACAAAATTAACCATCACCATACCAAGGCCAGAACAGATTTGAAGGCTGTTTGGGAGCCCCATGTAAGAGCTTTATTAGCAGAAAGAAGGCACCAGGAAGGACATAGTTGGCCCTGTATCTCTGATTCAAGAAATACCCCAGGGGCCGATCTAATAGGAGCTAGAATCAGATCAGTGGTCAGCCAGAAGGGAGCAGGTGGGGGCAAGGGCAGCATCCTCTAAGGAGCAGGGCAGGTCAGAGACTGAGTTCGGCCTATCTGTGGTGAACTCTCTCAGTCAGAGGCCAGAAGATGAGATACTTGCTGACATCTGTCTGTTCCACACTCAGAAATTTTTAAAAAGAGAATATTCTTTTTTTCAAAAAGATTTATTTATTTATTTATTTGAGAGTGAGAGAGAGTGAGGGAGGTGGGGGAGGGGGCAGAGGGAGAGGGAGAGAGAGAATCTCAAGCAGACTCCCACTGAGTGAGGAGCCTGCCAAGAATTCAATCCCATGACCCTGAGATCATGAGCTGAGCTGAAATCAAGCGTCAGACGCTCAACCAACTGAGTCACCTAGGCACCCCTAAAAAGAGAATATTCTGATTGAGCTTAATGAGGGTGGGGTACATCCTTAATAAGGATGAGTTTAATAAAGAAGGGAACATGCTACTGTGTATCAAACATTCTATGTGCTTTATTTCTCACAGACAGCTGTGTGGTCCATTGTAGAGATCAGAAAACAAAGGCCCAGAGAGGTGAAGTAAATTGCCCAAGGTCCCACAGCTAATCAGGGGCAGAGCCTGACTCCAAAGCTTGTATTCTTTCTTCCAAACCACTGTGGGCAAGGTGCTGAAGTGGAGCTTCGTGTTGAGATCTTTGATTGGCTTTCCTGTGCTTTGCTGTCGCCTGGTAGACTGGAGGAAACTTGCCCATGACAATGTAAGCCAGGTGAAGACTTCTACCTCGATCTCCCCAAGCCACCTCTGAGCCCCAGTGGCCCAACGTGCTTCTTCTAAATTTCGCTGATTACATGTATACACCCTGTCCCTGATAATGGGTTCCTTTTTAACTCCGTGTCCTAGTCCTTGGCACATAAAAGGTATCATGTAAAGGCAGGCAGGTGGGTGATGAGGGCAAGAAAGAATGGTATGTAAAGAAATCCAAGTGCTCAGGAAGAACCCTACATTGAGAAGTAGACTCAGATTCCAGACCAGCCCTATGTAACTTGCCCCAAGATCTTGGTCAATTCTCTGGGCCACAGTTTTCTCATTTGTAAAATAAGAATGTTCAACTAAATGATTGCTATGCTCCCCTCAACAACAACACTGTGAGATCTTAAGATCAGGATTCTTGGGTTCAAGGGACTGATCCTAATGCTCTGTGGAACTGAAGAACCTGAAACTCAGGTGTTGAAGCCATGCCCCTAACAAAGGGCATTTACTGCCTTGGGCACT
Organism: Neomonachus schauinslandi; assembly: GCF_002201575.2. NCBI lineage: Eukaryota > Metazoa > Chordata > Mammalia > Carnivora > Phocidae > Neomonachus > Neomonachus schauinslandi. The sequence goes on along the minus strand of NC_058413.1, from coordinate 58,361,533 downwards.
AGTCACAGGTGCACTGGTTTTATTTCCAAGTAGACTGCAAACACCTGGAGGACCTCTGTATTACTCATTTCCACCTCCCCAAGATTTGGACACACAAGTCAGGCTTATGGGAAAACTCTAGTACTTAGTTGGGGGGCCTACAACTGGATTTGGGCCCAGTCTGGGTACCTACATACCTAACCAAAGCTTAAACACCAAATTCCCCACCACCAAAGCTGGGGCCTGGGATGCCCTTGGGTTGATCATTATATAGCTGAACATGAGTACTAGAAACCCATGTGTGTCCAGCTTTGGGTTTTGTTTGAAAAGTTGGCCAGAAATATCAAATTGGTAAAAAAAAAAAAAAAAAAGTAGCAAATATGGCAGACAATCCTTTCTATAGGAAATAGGAAAAACGTTAAGACACTAATAGAACAAGAGAAATGCAAATAATTGATACACAAAGAGCAAAGCATTCAACCTTACTATTAATCCAAAAATGCAAATTAGGACCTAATGAGATTACATTTTGTATTTTGCAAATTAGTAGATATGTTAAAAACTAAACATCTCAGTGTTGGCAAGAGTGTGGTAATATACACATTCTCATTTAAGGTCGATGGAAGTGTAAAGTGATAGCACCCTCAGGGAAAGCAAGTTGGCCGTATGTATCAGGACACATTAAAACGTGACATCCTTGATCCATTAATTCTACTTCCAGAAATATATTCCAAGGAAATCATTGGAAACATGAGCAAAACTTTATGTTCCCAGATGTTCATGGTGCCATTATTTATAATAAAAAAAAAAAATCAGAAACCACCTCCATACCCAACAATATGGAAAGTAGTACTACTTTATGGTATATCTACCTAATAGAATATTATAAAGTTACTTAAAATGAGGTCTACAAAGCAATTTTCATGACTTCAAAGATTTATCATAAAATGTTAAAAGTTTTAAAACTGTATCCTAGCTTTGTCCAAAGTCTGTCAAAAATATATGTGTATATATAACAAAATGTTAACAAGAGCATTGAGTAGATGATATCACTACAGCTCATTTTCTTTATTTTGAACTTTTTATTATTTATTTTTTAAATTTATGTTTTTAAACAAGGGAAGGGAAGAAAAGTTTGCTAGCAGTCAGAATGGGTAGGACCCATTTGTCTTTGCAATCACCAGGGACCGCCTGCTAAGGAAGCCCGTTAAACCAAGGGTGGCAGAGCCCCTGTGCTGAAATTGCTCCGTCTCTGGAGCATATTTTTTCTTTACTGAGGAAATTGCTTTCCATAAAACCAGCTCTCTGACACCTCCGAGTACCAGGGAACCATGCAAGCCCGCTTTCCTGGGGACATTCTCTAATGGGGAACTCCATCACGTTCCAACTTGGCGCTTCCAACAAATCCCAGCCAGCCATAAAAATTTTTAGCACCCTGTATGCAAGACTGATTGTGGCGGCCTCATAAAAATCCCATTCACCGAGCAAGAGCTGCAGGTCTGGAACTCTCGAGTCCCCTGCTGTTTTAAACCCAGTGGCGTGGCGCATAGCTAAGTGAAGCCTGGTAGAGCTCCACACAACAAGTCAGGATTGGATCTCGGGCAGAACTAGTAAAAAACAGGAAAAAATGGGCCCTGTGCAGACCGGGCAGTATACAGGCACGGCAAAAAGCCCCCTTCTTGCTGCTCTTTCAGGCAGGGTAAGTGGACTTAGCCAAGCACGGGAGGGGGTTTAGGTGATCCCTTAAGGGGGTTGGGAGGCATGTGGGTGGAGGAGTGAGCTCTGGGGCATCCTGCCCTCACACCCACTTCCGCGCACCAGGGATGGGGACAGCCCTTTCCTGTCTGTGCCTAGGTGGTAGTGAGGAGGGATGCGCCGGCTACTCAACAGCCCTCCACCCTCGGGGTTAGGATTTCAGCACCCCGCCAGCAGCGGCCAGATGACCGACGTGTGGGTAGGGGCCCGCCGCAGGCACACAGCTTGCATTTCTTCAGTTACGGAGCCCTGATACCCAGTACAGCTGCTGCTTTCCACACTCGCTGGGACCCAGGCCTGGGTTCTAGATCCTGCTTTGCCCCCGTGAAGCTTTGACACACTGGGCAGGTCACTTCCATGGTCTCTCTCTTGGCTCTGGTTTTCTCCTTAGTAGCATGAGAGTGATATATTCCTGTCCTCCCCCCCCCCCCCCCCCCCCCCCCCACACACCATCCTTTCTACCCATTGTATTAAAAATGTTATCAGAAATTATTTCAGTGCCCTAATCGGGTAAAATCATTCAAGTATCACTTAAGAACTCATCATTAAATTTCTAAGAGAAGAATTCATTGTTCCATATGCCTCTTTGTATTAAGTTCTCTGTAATCCTGTTCTCTGTTAACAAAAGATAATGAAGTTTCTCCGTGCCTGTGGCATATATCAAATTCGGTGAAGTCCGATCCCAGGCCTTACACATTCTGTGTGGCTTTGGGGAACTTACTTAACCTCTCTGAGCCTCAGTTCTCTCATCTGTAAAATGAAAATCATGACTAGCTACCTCACAGACTTTTGGTAAAGATTCCGGGGGATAAGATATTAAAACACCTGGTATAATACATGACCCAGGTTAGGTTCAGTAAACAACCCTGCCCTGCACTTCTCTGAGCATGAATTAAACTACTGAATATTGCTCAGAGCACCACTCTTGGATCTGTGCATGTTGTAGCTATCCTGTGTTTAGGGTAATGTAGATGAATACTTCGTTTCTATGGTTTCTGACCCTGAACATCAGCCCACCTAAAGGTCTCCTAATAGGTAGCGTACCACTCATTTTCTTGGGGTTGCAGCTTCTAACTGAATGGAGAGAGAGAGGTACTTATAAAGGAGGGGAAAAGAGGATCAGCAGGAACAGGGTTCTGACTTCCTCCCAAAGTATTCCTTTCCCAGGAGACAGACAGCTGCCCCATCATCTGGTTACTTCAGGCCATGCTTTGCTAAACCAAAAGAGGGATGAAGAAGCCTCATATTTCTTTTTTTTTTTTTTTTAAAGATTTTATGTATTTGTCAGAGAGAGAGAGAGGGAGAGAGAGCACAAGCAGGGAGAGTAGCAGGCAGAGGGAGAAGCAGGCTCCCCACTGAGCAGGGAGCCCGATACAGGACGCGATCCCAGACCCCAGGATCATGACCTGAGCTGAAGGCAGACACTTAACCGACTGAGCCACCCAGGCGCTCCCTTGTGTTTCCTTTTGTTCTTGATTTCCAGTGTGGTAAAAAGCCATCTTGTATGATTTCAATTATTTTACATGTATTAATGTTTGCCTTAGGGCTTAGCATGTGGCCAATCTTGAGAATGTTCCACATTTGCTTGAAAAGAACGTGTGTTCTGCAGTCCTTGGGTAGTTTGTTCTGTAAATGTCTGGTAGGTCTAGGGAGTTTATAGTGTTGTTCAAGTCCTCCATATGCTTGCTGATTTCCTATCTAGTTTTCCTATAGTTATTGAGAGTGTGCTATTGAAATCTCTAATTATTATTGTTGAATTATCTATTTTTTTCAGTTCTGTCAGTTTTTGATTCATGAATTTTGAGGCTTTGTTGTGAGGCATATATTCATGTATAATTTTCATATTTTTCTGACATATTGGCTCTTTTACTATTATAAAATATCCCTCTTTGTTTCTAGAGATAATTCTTGTCCTGGTTCTATTTTATTTAATATAGTAGCCACTCCAGCTCTCTTTTGGTTTCTGTTTTTATGGTATATCTTTCTCGGGGTTTTTGGCGGGTTTTTTGGGGTTTTTTTACTTTCAACCTGTTCGTGTCTTACAATCTAAGGTATGCCTCCTGTAGATGGCATATCACTGGATCTTGCTTTTTTATCTAGTTTGACAATATCCACCTTTTGTGTGGGTTATTTAGAGCATTCACATTTATTAGCATTATTAATATTATTCTATTTATATTTGCCACTTTGCTATTTGGTTTTTTTATGTCCCTTGTCTTTTTTATTCCTCTGTTCCTACTCTACTACTTTTGTATGAGTGTGTGTGTTCAATACTTTTAAATTTTAATTTTTTTGTGGTTTTAACCATATTTTAAAGGCTGTTTTAGTGGTTGCTCTAGGGATTGTGATATGAATCTTCAATTATCATAATCCACTTTAGATTAATACCAACTTAACTCCAGTAAAACTTAGGAACTTTATTCCAAGATGACTATCTCTTCCTCCCTTCTTTATGCTATTATTGAGATATATATATATACACATAAGTAGGTAAATAGATAGATAGATAGATAGAATATATAATAAACCTAAATTCAGTATTATAATTATTGCTTTACATAATCTTATGTTTTCAAAAGATGTTAAGAGAAGATATGAGAAAATATGTATTTACTCATTTTTTTAATATATTAACCCACATGTTTTCCATTTCTGATGCTCTTCACTTCTCACTCCTGGCATCATTTTCTTCCAGCTTGAAAGACTATCATAAGGTAGATCTAGCAATGAATTCTCTTCATTTTTGTTTATCTGGGAATGTCTTTATTTTGCCTTTATTTTTAAGGATAGTTTTGCTGGATGTGAAATTTTTGGTTAACACTTATTTTCCTTTCAGTTCTTCTGGCCCCTGTTGTTTAATGAGAAGTCATGGGGCACCTGGCTGGCTCGGTCAGAAGAGCATGCAACGCTTGATCTCAGGGTCATGAGTTTGAGTCCAGTGTTGGGTATAGAGATCACTAAAAAATAAATAAATAAACTTAAAAAAAAAGACAAGAAGTCAGACATTAATTATATTGATGCTTTCCTATACATAATGAGCCATTTATTCTTTTGTTTTTAAGATTTTGTCTTTGGCTTTAACAGTTTGAGTATGATGTGTCTGTGTATGAATCTCTTTGCATTTATCTTATCAGGGGTTGAGTTTCTTAGATGCATAGATTAGTGTTTTTTATCCACTTTGGGGTAGTTTTATCATTTCTCCAACATGTTTTCTGCCCCTTGTCTCTCTGCTTCTTCTGGGGCCCTCATTATATGTTTGTTGGTATGCTTACTGTTATCCACAGATCTCTGAGATTCCATTTCTTTCTCTTCAAATTTTAATCTCCCTGTTCTGCAGGCTGCATAATTTCTACTGCTCTATCTTCAAGTTTACTGAGTTTTTCTTTAGCTATCGTGAGTCTGTTCTTAAATTCCTTAGTGAATTTTTGTTCCAGTTATTGTATTTCAACTCTAGAATTTCCTTTTGGCTCCTTTTTAGAGTTTCTGTCTCCTTGTTGAGATTTGATATTGGTTGCTTAATTGTTGCCATGCTTTCCTTTAATTCCCTAGACATGATTCCCTTTAGTTCTTTGAACATTTTTTTAGTGACTGCTTTGCAATGTTTATCTGCTAATGAAAACATTTAGGGGCACTCTCAGTTTCTGTCTACTGCTTTTGTTGCTGATTATGGGTCATGCTTTTCTGTTTCTTTGTATGTCCCATAAGTCTGTTGCTGTTGTTATTGTTGAAAACTGGACATTTTAGTTACTATATTGTAACAACTTTGGGCTCTGACCTTCCCTCATGATGATTGTTGTTACCACTCTTATCCTTTGTTTTTGTTTTTTTTTTCCTGTGTTTAGAACTTGCCTGGGTTAAATCTGTGAAATCTTTCTTCCCCACAGTGCAACCACTGGTGTCTCTGTTTAGTTATTTTTCATTATTGCTTTTTAAGCTTCTGTCTGCACAGCTTGCTGGCCAATCAGTGAAGTAATTGGACATAGATTCCACTCAGACACATCAAGCCAGGTGTTCTACAAATGAAGCTCTGGAGGGAGGGGGAGCACATTCTAAACCCAGATCACTTTTAAGTCTGTTCTGGCTCTGCTTTCCACTGGGTCCTTCTACAAGTCCTCTGTGCCTGCACACACCTTCAGAGATGGCCAGGAGTGGGTGGATAGCTTGGCTCTTCTCTGATCTCCACTAGGCATTCATGTCTCAGTCAAGAATATGCTTTTACCCCAATGGTGACCTCACGCTAGTAGAGCGAATGGCCCTCTACTCGCCTGCTGCCAAGGATCATCACTTCCAGTGACAGTGTCACTGGCCATGGATACCACCTGCTGCCCGCAATCAGCTGACCCCTTCCGCTCCGCAGCCAAGCAGCCAATCCTCATGGTAGAGCCTCTGTGCTGTAGAGGACCAGAAGAGCCCAAGGCAGTATAAACACCATGGAGTCCCAGTGTTCTTACCTAAAGTTAAGCAGTGTTTCAAGCATAAACACTTCTGAGATTGTTCTGAGATTGTCACTTATTGCCTTTGGTCAGTTTTTAGAGGGTTGAAATGGTTGTTTTTGTCAGTTCTGTTCAATTTTGTAGTTTCTTTTGAGAGAAAGGAATTTGCCAGCCTCCTCATTCAGCCATAACCAGAAATATCTCCTATAGTTTCTTTTACATCCATGGTCTCTCTCGATCCTAACAACTTCTAAGTGAGGTAAGCAAAGCAAGTGTTCTTAGTCCCATATCAAAGATAAAGAAAATGAAGCTCAGAGAGGTCAAATGACTTGCTCAGTGTCATCCAGCTTAAAACTGGCTGAACTAGATCCAGTTTGGTGTTCTAGATTCCAGTGCCTTTTCTACTATACCATGGAGCCTGGTAAGCTGTCTTATTTGGCTCTGGATGCTATAACAAGATATCATAGACTGGGTGGCTTTAAACATTAGACATTTATTTCTCACAGTTCTGGAGGCTTGAAGTCCAAGGGCAAGGTTCCAGCAGATTTGGTTCTTGGTAAAGGCCTTCTTCCTGGGATGTAAACAGCCACCTTCTCACTGTGTGTTCACATGGCCTTTCTTTAGTGCGTTTGCGTGGAGAGAGAGAGAGAGAGAGAGAGAACGAGCTGTCTTTGTCTTCTTAGAAGGGCACTTAAGGGCCCGAACTTCATGACCTAATCTCAACCTAATTACCACCCAAAGTCCCCACATCACATCGAAGGTTAGAGCTTCAATATAGGAATTGGGGGGGGGGCGTGGTGGAAACATGAACATTCAGCCCACAGAAGAAGCTAGCCCGGAGCTTTGTCTTACTGCCTTGAGGTCTGGAGACTTTCATTGGGTCCTCATGTTCATCAAAAGCCAAGCTTCAGGGGGGAAGAAACAAAGGATAAACTCCAGTTACAGATGCCAAAGCTCGGGTCCTTTCCTCTTCTCACCATTAAGATGAAAGCTGGGAGTGGAGCTTCCTTCCTCCTACAGCCCTACAGCTGCCCTATCGAGGGATCTGCACTTGTCCACGGGCAGCCCCTGAGTTAAAACTATTGCACGGATCTTGTGTTAGATTCACAACAGTCATTTGCTTTTTCTAGCTTCCTCTGTTAAACTGTCCAGGAGAGAAAGATAACATTTGCTTTAAGATCCAGTGATTCATAACCCCCCAAATCAGAGTAGTATCTTTTGTGCTGAAGCCAGGACTTACATATGCAAACTCTGGAACCTGACAGGATTTGCCTGAGTCTCTGGAGAGTAGTCTGAGCTCTTCATTCTTGGGGAGACTGCTGCTGACTCTGAACTAACCCAGAGCAATCAGCAGGGGACAGTGCCTCATGGCAAGAAAGTGCTAGGCTGCTCTGTTGTTAATGTGCTGTATGACCCTGGATATTAGGGCCAATTCCCTAATGGTACATATTGTCACATATTGACCACTTATCATGTAGCAAACAAAATGTGAGGAGCTTTACAGATAAAACCTGGATGTCCCCAGCCCTCATTAACCTATGGTCTCATTGATGGCAGTTATCCAGATTTCTGGGATTTCTCCCTCAACAATGTGTATGACACCTCCAACTCACTCACAGTCTTGCTCGGGGTTTTCTGGAAGATGCCAGGGGCGTCACCTGTGCTCAGGAAGTCTGCTCTAGTCCCTTTACATCACACTGCTTGTTAATATTCTCTCTGCCTACAAGCCACTGGGAAGGTGGCACTATGCCTCAGCCCTGCAGCTGGATTCCACAAGATCACCATTCTTCTGTCCGAGGATCTAGCCCCAAGTGCCTCCAAAGCTGCAAACCCTCAAACTGTCACACTGTCTACCCTGTACCGTCAATATTCTGTTCCATAGAGGAAGGGGGAGAAGGACTCTTGCCCCCACTCTGCGATAAATCTTGGTCCCTGGATCCCAAAGCAGCACTGCTTGAGGTCCAGAATATGCTGGCTCCTTTAGCTTCCCAGGAAGGCCCAGACCTGATTCTGGGCCCCAGCAGGAGAGCTAACCTCCCTATTTCTCCTGGTTGTCCTCTGCTGTGTAACAAACTGCCTCAAACTCAGTGGTTTAAAATCACAACCCTGTATTATTTTCCACAATTGTGTGGGTTGACCAGGCAGTTCTGTGAATCCTGCTTCGGGTCTCTCATGAGACTGCACTCATTTGGGAGCTAGGACTAGAATATCCAAGATGCCTTTACTCATCTGCCTGGTGCCTTGATGGGGTCAGATGGAAGGCTGGCTGCTCTGTCTCTCCAAATGATCTTGCCACTTGACTAGCTTGGACTACTTTTCATGACAACTGGATCTCAGGAGTCAGTATTCAGTAGGACAGACAGAAATCACTGGTTCTCATAAGCTCTGGGCCCAGAACTACCACAGCATTGTATCCACTATGATGGTTAATTGAACTGGTTAAAGTAATCACAGGCCTGGCAAAGATTCAAGGGGAGAAAAAATAAAATAAGGCCCACATTCTAATGGGGTTAGTGACAAAGAATTTGCAGCTATCTTTAATGCAGTGTCATCCCCCCACTTCTTGGGGCTGTTCCCAAGGGAACTTTCCCCCCATGGGCCCTCTCCTTCCATGTAAATCAGGGGAGCAGTGGAATGTCTGAGTTGATGATACTACAGAAGCAAGCTCAGTTTAGGTTCCGTAGAAACCGCTTCCCTGATTTCACGTATGCCTTACTTCAAAGTCCATCAAGGTAGGGTTTTGTTATCCTCCAGTTTGACGATAAAGAAACTAAAACTCAGGCAGCTTAAGTGACTTGCCCAAGGTCACAGCTAGTAATGGCCAAGCCAGGATTCAAACTCAGGTCAGCCAAACGTTCTTTTTGCGACCCCCATTCTGCTTCCCTCTCTCTAGGTCTCAGTTGCCGCCAATGTAGTTCTAAAATTAGGCAAAGAACAGGACGATTTTCAAGAACCATTATAGCTCTCAAATTTTCTATTTCTTCCCCACCCACCACCTCCCTGAAGAAACTCATCTTTACCTACTGTATTTGTTGCTTTTCTGTGTCTCCGTTGATGAAATTTTTATGCCATGGGATTTGTTTGTAAGTGTCTTATACTATTTTTTTTTAATCCAAATGGTTTTTATGAAAAGGTCCTTCAGATTCCTGGTGGAAGAGAGTTAACTTCTAACAGCCCTTCCCAGTCCCATAAATCCCCCTTGAATATTCAGTGTTTCCAGCCAGCTGGGAGATGTCAAGGATAGAAATGTTCAGGGTATCACTCCCTTACTTAAAAGCTTTCCATGACTCCCTGACTGCCATCAAGATAAAATCTAAACTCTTAACATGGCACACACAGCCCCTCAAGGGCCGAGCTGCCTCTCGAGTCTCATCTCATACGGCCACACCGGGATATCTTCAGTTTCCAGTAGATGCCTGCGTCTCTGTGCTTTCGTTGTCTAGAGGGCCCCCTCCACCCCTTCTACTCCAGGTTAATTCTTACTCATTCTTGGAGACACAGTGCATACATCATAAAGGAAGCTAGGCCTAAAAGTCTGCCTCTCCTCTCCCATAGCGCCCTAGGCATAACATTGTCATCTCACTCGCTACTTTATGTTGGAAGTAACTCTTTATTTATCTCTCTCCCCCCAAATACTGTGAACTCCCTGAAGACAGAAATTGTGTTTTTTTCTTCTTTGTAACATCAACTTCCTGTACCAGCACACTGTCTTGCACAGAGCAGGCATCCAGAGAGTGGTTGTAATGAACACAGATCAGAACAAGCTGTAAGCTCCATTAGGGCAAGTCTCCATTTGTCTTATTCATCACAAAATCCCCAGTGCATAACACACAGCAGGGGCTCAATAAATATTTGCTACTTGTGCTGTTTCTTCTGCCTGAAATGAGCCTCCTCATTCATTGCCTTATGTCCAAATCCTACCTATTCTTCAAGAAACAATTCCAATTCCCCATTTTCCACACTTTCACTTTTGACCATGATGGAGTAACTGGAACCGGACCAGCCACCTACCATAAACAATTGTAAAAATGGACAAAATATATGAAATTACTGTTTTCAGATATTGGACAGAGGCAGCACAAAAACGGTCTCTGAGAGAAACAAAACAAGCAGTACGAGCTGGCAGTTGCCCGAGCTCTTAGCTCAGAGGAACCATATCAAACTGCAGAGGAGGAAAGCTCAGACAGAGCACAGCGTTCTTACTGAGTTGAGGGCAGCTGACACGTCGGAAATTTGTGAGACAGGGTCCTAATGAGAAAGGGTCCAGAGATCTACATAGAGATCCTGTTGAGGCTCCAGCCAAATGCTAAGCTTCACATGTGCAGGGAAAGACCCCATGAGGTGGGACAAAGAACATCTACTGGGGAAAAAACAGCTACCAGGAAATAAAACAAGTAGCTGCACACTACAACTCACACAAGGCTAAGATGTTTAAGTTCCAACCATGCAGAGTACAGAGACCTTGTTGAACATCCCGGGCTTTCGGGCTTTTGGTAGAGTCCCCTAAAAGGCCACGCTCTAGGATTTGGGTTAATCGGGCCATAGAATAAAGTCTACTTTAGGCCTACTTCAGTGAAGCCAAAACAAGCCTTGAAAGGATCAAGCTACTCTGCAAGTAAATTAATTGCCTATCTAAACAAAAACTCAACAGTATTTAAAGGAAGGCAACAAAAATCCAGACTCCAAACATCCTAGCATCCGTGATGTGCAGTGTATAATAAAAAATTCCCACATGTACAAAGAAGGTGGATATGGGACCCATAACTGAGAGAAAACTAAGTCAATAGAAGCAGAAATTACTGAGATGATGGAATTAACTGACAAGGACTTTAAAATGGCTACTATGTGCTCAAGGAGTTAAAGAAAAAATGAACATAAGAAGTGAGCAAATAGAGAATTTCAGAGAAATGGAACCAGGTGGAAATCCTTGAATTGAAATTGTAATCTCTGCACCGAAAATGTCACGGAAAACTCATGGGTTTAACAGCAGATTAGACACTACAGAAGAAAAGATCCATGAACCTGCAGAGAGGGCAATAAAAATTAGCCAAACTGAAGCAGAGGGAGATTGGCGTAGGGGGGAAGCTGAAAAACTAAACAGAACCTCAGTGACCTGTGGAACAATATCAAGTGATTTAACATGTAATTAGAGTCCATTTAACAGGTAATTGTAAGTTTTTAGCATCAAAGAAGGAACGGTAAGAGAGAGATGAGGACAGTAAATATATTTAATGAAATGATGACAGACTTTTTTCAAATTGGATATAAACTATAAATCCAGAGATCTGGGACACCTGGGTGGCTCAGTGGGTTAAGCCTCTGCCTTCAGCTCAGGTCATGATCCCAGGGTGCTGGGATCGAGTCCCACATCAGACTCCTTGCTCAGCAGGGAGCCTGCTTCTCTCTCTTCCCCTCCTCCTGCTCATGATCTCTCTCTCTCTCTGACAAATAAATAAATCTTAAAAAAAAAAAAAAGTTCAACAAACCCAAAGAAGAATCAACATAAATAAAACTATGATAAATTTGTTGATAATCAAAGAGAAAATGGTTAAAGCAACTGGAAAAAATACAAGTTCCCCTTTTCTAGGAACTGAGTTCTCCATGATGCTCCTTCTTCCTCCAGCCTCTCCTAGCACCTTATCTTCATCTCCCCTTTGGCTCTGCTTTCACCATATCTTTGTGTCTGTGCCTTATTTCTCCTGTGAGATCTTGAGTTTTCTTTTTTTTTTTTTAAGATTTTATTTATTTATTTGAGAGAGAGAATGAGAGAGAGCACATGAGAGGGGGGAAGGTCAGAGGGAGAAGCAGACTTCCTGCTGAGCAGGGAGCCCGATGCGGGACTCGATCCCGGGACTCCAGGATCATGACCTGAGCCGAAGGCAGTCGCTTAACCAACTGAGCCACCCAGGCGCCCGAGATCTTGAGTTTTCTGATGGTTGGGAATCCATCTTGCTCTGAGGCTATCACAGCGTATTGCAATACCTTGCCAATAGTAGTTGCTCAAGGAATGATTGTAGAATGAATGAATGAAGTGCATGAATAAATAAAGGTAAGAATAGCATAGGTTGGTTACCAAATCCTGCACCTCTAAGCCAACAATGGCTAAGTGGCAGTAGGATCCAGGTCATCCCACAAGAGAAGTATACCGCCCCTTTCAGAACAACAGTATTTAAAACTGCAATTTATTAAATACTCACTGAATGCATGCTGCTGTAGTAAGTCCTTTTTAGACCTGATTACAGTCTTATAATAGGAAAACCAAGGACAAGTAGTTAAGTAAATCGCCTCAAGTCACATAAATAGTGATGGTGTTGCTAGGATTTCCTCTCAAGATTAATTTCAAAAACCGTGCCTTTCACCACTTTGCTCTACCCCCTACCCACAACCCATTTCTTAATCATGTATTTTCATACCTCCATGCTTTTGCTCATATTATTTCTCCTGTCCATAATGTTCTTTCTCTAATCCACCTGATAAAGTCCAGTTTCTTGCCCAAGTCCCTGGCTCTCAGCAAACACTGACTTTGGCAGGAAAATGAGTTCACACACCACGAGTCCAAAAGGCAGAGTCTGTACTGAGTGTCCATGCTGTTTTAAGCCACGGGAATCCTGGCGTGAATGAGATGTGTTTTCTGTCCTAAAAAAAACCCACACAGTACAATTAGAGAAAGAGTCCTATGACAAGGGAGATCAGTACAGGAGAGAAGGGAACTCTGGGGATGTTAAGGACCCTAAGCCAGCCTGGAGTGGTGAGAGAAGGCTTCTTGGAAGAGGTGCTACCTGAGATGAGTCTCAAGGATATGAGGACTGGCCAACGTATAAAATACTGTAGCAAGAAAAAATTCATTATGTCTGCATTTGAGGACACAATGGCAAAGAAGCCAGTGTCATTGGGGTGGTGGGAAGAAATGGTCTTGGAAGCTACTCATTCTCTGTAATCTCTCTCTCCAGCAGACTCTTGCAGGTCTGAATTCCTGTTTGTTTTTCCTAAGAGAAGTTTGCATTAACTCTGAGTCCTGCTTACCTCAAGGCACAGGAAGCTAAATTGCTTTTGAACAGATTTCTTTAAAAGTGAGAAGTTAATGACTCACAATTTTCCAAATTTAGGGAAAATCCATAGTTGTCCCCACTTTATAGCTTGGTATTATTGGATAATCAAACACAACTATTTTCTCAAAATAGAACAGGGTTTCCCCTGCCCCCCTCCTTTGCCCTTCCTAGCTGCCTACATAGGCAGTGGTAGAGGGAGGGGTAGCCAGTGTTTTGCCTGGGTCCAGGCTCACATTGCTCTTTTTATTCTAGACTGCATAATTGGCCCTTGCAGACAGAGGTTAATTTCCCACCGTGAATTCCCTACCAAAGTAGCATGGGTCCTGGGGGGAAACCAGACGAGAAATTGCTTCCAGGTGCCACTTGGTCGCCTCCAATGGCTGTGAGGGAGGCCATGTGGGGAATTGCAAGGAGCAAGGGCTTTGGAAGTATACGTACCAGGGTTTGAGCTGAGCCATTCACCAGCCAGGTGCCCTAGGGCTGGTGGTCTGATCTCAAGCTTTCAGTTTACTCATCTGTAAAATAGGGATATACCACCCTATGAACCGTGGTAAGAGATATAACAGGCCTGGCACAGACCTTGTTGTTATATGAACAGACCTTCAGCAAATAACCTTGCCTCTTGGTTGCTAGGTTCAATTCTGTCACCATCTGCATCTTTCTTCCTCTGGGAATTCCTCCTGGGTAACCTGCCTTCTAGATATTTCGTCTCTCTTAATAGGAAGTAATAATGAATACTTTTTCTTTTAACCTCAAAGGAGATGTGAAGTTTAAATGAGAGAAAACACAGAGACATTTAAAAGCTCTACATTGGGCGCCTGGGTGGCTCAGATGGTTAAGCGTCTGCCTTCGGCTCAGGTCATGATCCCAGGGTCCTGGGATCGCGTCCCGCATCGGGCTCTCTGCTCCTTGGGAGCCTGCTTCTCCCTCTGCCTCTCTCTCTCTGTCTCTCATGAATAAATAAATAAAATCTTTAAAAATAAATAAATAAATAAATAAATAAAAGCTCTACATTAGGGGCGCCTGGGTGGCTCAGTTGTTAAGCTCTGCCTTCGGCTCAGGTCCTGATCCCAGAGTCCTGGGATCGAGCCCCTCATTGGGCTCCCTGCTCCGCGGAAAGCCTGCTTCTCCCTCTCCCACTCCCCCTGCTTGTGTTCCCTCTCTCGCTGTGCCTCTCTCTGTCAAATAAATAAATAAAATCTTTAAAAAAATAAATAAATAAAAACTCTACATTAAATATTCCACCAATGTTTCTTAGCAGGGCTCTACAGGCATTTTGGGTAAGACATTGTTAATGTTCCAGGGTATTAGGTACCACTACCAGCCTCCTTGGTCATCATGACAACCAAGAACCACTTCCAACAACTCCAGTGACACGTGACACCCAACACACACACACACACACCCCATGCCCCATCCGAGAAACCACTACCATGTGATGACCTGATCTCCCCTGCTCAGAGCATATTTGTGTCCTATGTCTAAAAAACATTTCTATAGAACCAGTATTCAGATGTAGAGCATTGTTTTTAATGTGTATCTACCTTTAATACCTTTTTTCTAATTACATAAGTAATACATGGTAGTTGAAAAAGTCAATAGAGGTGTGTGACAATAAAAAAAAATAGAAATCCTCAGCATTAACATTTTAAACATTTATACTATTTTATTATAAAAGTAATAAAACCACATGGTTAAAAATTCAAACAATGCTAAAGGGAATAAAATGAAAAGTAAGAGTCTTTACATCAACCCAACCCTCTCATTAACAGTTTTATATGTATCTAGAAATTTCTGTACAGAATTATGTGTGTGTATACTTTTTTCAGACACAAGTGGAATAATACACTCTATTTGCTGTTCTACAAGGTGGTGTTGCTTTGTTTTTTCAACAAATGATGTATCTTGTAGATCACTCCCTAGCAACACATTTAAATCTTGCTCATTCTTTTTAACAGCTTCAGAATATTCCATGGAATATAGGGCCCTGGTTGTTCCCACCTCTTCCACGATTACAAACAGCGCTGCAGTGGAGACTGTTGTTAGTACCAGCTGCAAAGTGCTGTTACAGTTGTCAGTGGTAATAAGAGGATAGAGACTCAGCGCAGGTGGGAGGACGCACCCAGGTGACACCTGGCTGAGCAGGAGAGACTGATAAGCCCATGATGGGATGGCCACACTCAGCTCGGCCACTCTGTCACTCAGTGGCCTTGAGCAGGCCTCTTTGGGCCATAGTTTCCTGAGCTATAAAATTAGGGAGAGTGAAACAAAATTACTTTTATACCTCTAACGTATCTGTGAGTCTAAACCTGTGAAAATAAGTTCTAAAATGATGCTGTGACCCAATAATGGAGGCGGGAGTGCGAAATCCTCATTTTTATACTTTCCACTAGGCCCTGGCTATGTTCATTAAACAGTGAAGCTTAGGGCGCCTGAGTGGCTCAGTCGGTTAAGCGGCTGCCTTCGGCTTAGGTCATGATCCCAGGGTCCTGGGATCGAGCCCCGCATCGGGCTCCCTGCTCAGCGGGAGGCCTGCGTCTCCCTCTCCCTCTGTCTGCCGCTCTGCCTGCTTGTGCTCTCTCTGTATCTCTGTTAATAAATAAATAAATAAATAAATAAATAAATAAATAAATAAAAATCTTTAAACAGTGAAGCTTAGAAGAGAGGGAGCCTTTGGGGAGGGTCCAACCTGGGACAAAAGGACTGGAAAATCCCTATGAGGTTAGCGCAGAGGAGCTGGGGCTTTTTAATCTGCAGATAGAAAGACCGAGCTGTGATTTAATTACTCTCTGGTAATATATAGAAGGGCTTCTTTAAAGAGAGTTCTTTTTTTTTTTAAGATTTTATTTATTTATTTGAGATAGACAGAGATAGGGAGAGAGAGCATGAGCAGAGGGGAGACGGAGAAGCAGGCTCCCTGCTGAGCATCGAGCCCGACATGGGGCTTGATCCCAGGACTCTGGGATCATGACCTGAGCGGAAGGCAGAGGCTTAACGACTGAGCCACGCAGGCACCCCTAAAGAGAATTCTTAACCCTTGTTCTTCATGTTCTTGGAAGATGAAGCAGAAGAGAAGGAGCTGAAATGAAAGCGGTAGAAATTTGTGTAGAATGGAAAGAGACTTACTTGATGATTAGGAGTAAACAAAAAGTAGAAAGCAGAAGTTGCTACCAAAGAATATTGTGTGGGTCTCTAACTCTGAACACATTTGAACGTAGTTAAAACATCTGCCTAGAGACAGAAAGACCGGGCCAAAATATTTCCATTTGCTCGCTCTCCCCCGTCCTGTGATTCTTCCAGTCTTTAAATGCTAGTTTCCTGGTTAATGTCAACAGAATCAGACAAATCTTGACACTAATGATTAACATTCTAATGAAAAGAGTTGGTGTCAAACACAACTGAATTATTGATATGCTCTGGGGTCCAATAGGGCTAATTTATTAGTAAACAAGTTGGAAATTTTTATCCTTCCTTGTGAGATTTGACATTATTCGGGCCTATAGCACTAAGGTAAAGAGGATACAGCTGAAGTATGCAGTGACTGAGAGCTGGGCCTTAGTTGTGTGGCTACAGCACAAAAATAAAAAGCCAAAGGGAATCATAAAGACCAGAAAACAACTAAAAACCAGGCTACCTGTTGAGAAACAGCCACTTGAATCTCGGCCCTCAGGCAGGACAGAGATTATTAACTTTGTGGTTCCTTCAAGATTTTAACTCGTCTGTAAGGGCTGCTCATCACTTAATCCAAATGACCCTTCCCTTATGTGTTAGTTTTCAACTGTAACAAAATACCCCAAATACCTCAAAATACCTCAAAATACCCCAAATACCTCAAAACAAAATACCTCAAACACAAACAACATGTATTATTTCACACAGTTTTTGTGTCAGGAAATCCTGAACATCTTTGCTGGGCCGTCTGGCTTGGTGTCTCAGCCAGGGTGACAGTCATCTGAAGACTTGACCGGAGGATCTGCTTCCAAGCTGACAAACCGATGCCAGGTGTCGGCAAGAGACCTCGGTTTCCAACCACAAGGACGTCTCTATCGCAGCTTGCGTGTCCTCACAAAATGGCCGCTGACTTTCCCTGAGCACAAGGGCTCTAAGCAAACACAAGGAGAAAGCCGCAATGTCTTTTAGCGCCTAGCCTTGGAAGTCACATTCCGTATTTCCACATATGCTGTTGGTATCCCACCTCAGCTTTACTGCATGGGAGAGAACATCAGAAAGTGAAGATCAACAGGGGCCATCTTGGAGGCTGGCTCCCACAACTTACATGGGCGTTCCTTGTGTTGTCAGGGTAATAGTACAGCTGACGGAGACCCCCAGACCTGGCCAAGTCCTGGCCTCATGTGGGTGAGTGTCCTGAGGCAAAGAATATAACCTGTCTCACCATCAGCTTCCTCGTCTATCAACTATAGTACCTGTTCACAGAGCTGCTGTGAGATTGTATGAGACTGGCTACACGAAGTGCCTCACACAGTCCCTGCGGTACAGAAATTGGCCTGTGACAGTAACTACCAGCTTTATTATTTTGAGTACTTTCACTTGATCATATTTCCAGATTTGCATTTTTATTTGCAGCCCTTAATAATTTTTTGAGGACTAACATGCATACCTTAAAGTGTTTGAGTATGCACTTCAATATACAGCTCGGTGATATTTTACGACGTCGCCATCTCTGTAGCCGTAACCCTAATCAAGATATAGAACATTTTCATCAACGTTTCCCTCGCACATCTACCCACCCTGAGACTATGACTACGGTGGCTTCTATAGATATTGCTTAGTTTTGCCTGCTTTTGAATTTTATAGAAATAATCACACCGTGTATACTCGTATCTGGCTTCTTTTACATAACGTAAATGAATCTCTGAAAATCTGTGAGATTCATCATGTTGTTGCATTTACCAGTAGGTCTTTTTAGTTGCTGTGGAGCTTCCCATTATATTAATATACTACAGTTTATTTATCAGTTCACCTGTTGATGGGCATTTTGCATTGTTTTGGACTCTTAGGAATAAAGCTGCTCTGAGAAGCACTGTTATTATATTATCCTCATCACAGAGTAGGCTAAGAATACAAAAGTATCCAGCTGGAATACTCTGATGATAGAGATGTGATAGAGAGGAAACAATAAATTAGCTCTTGCTGTTGCTCTTGTTATTATTATTCCTGAAATTTATTAAGCCTTTTCTGTGGGCCAAGCATTAGACTGTGTTTTATATTCTTTTTCCTATTTAACCCTCTCAGAACCCATATGAGGAAACATAATTTTATCTCCATTTGACAATTGAGGATACCGAGCCCAGCGAGGCTAAGTGGTTTGCTTAGGATCAAATTGACAGTAACCCAAAGAGCGGAGACAAATTCTGCCCACTGACTCCGGAGCCCTAAGCCACTATGCCAGGAGCCAGGGGACCTGCATTCAGGTTCCCTGATCCACTTACAATGTGACAGGTTCCCATGTAAGCTCCCCAAATGACAGCCCCCTCATGTGAAAGCAGGATGGTCCTCCCTATGACCACAGAGGGATACAACTTTTAGGGGAATAAGATATAAAAGCACTTTGCTCAGTGTCTGGAATGTAAGTGTTTGATTAATGTCAGTGTTCTTCCTTCTGAAAAATTATAACATTTGACTGTTAGAGATATCTTTGGAGTTTGAAAGAACCTTCAGAAATCTCAATTCATTCCTTCAACAAACAGCCAAATTAAAATTTCCCGGGAAACCCCAAGTTTTATCCCCTTTTTTCTGCCCCAACATCCCCGCATCTCTATTCCAAAAGGACAAAGAGCACAGAAGAGGGGATTGCTCTTAGTATATCCAAAATGAAAATCACATTTTCCGAAGGGATTGTATCCTTCTCCAGTTACACTCTGGAGGGAGGCTAGGGACCTGGAAGGAAAGAAAAGGCCCCGTCAGAAATAGAGGGTCTCCTGAGAGCACGTGGGAGGAGCACACGGTGGTGCCCCTGCTTTGTCTGTGTGCGCCTCTGTGCTGGCCCCTGGACCCGGAGGGAGCCTGG
Organism: Neomonachus schauinslandi; assembly: GCF_002201575.2. Lineage (NCBI taxonomy): Eukaryota > Metazoa > Chordata > Mammalia > Carnivora > Phocidae > Neomonachus > Neomonachus schauinslandi. The sequence continues at coordinate 58,342,289 of NC_058413.1, read as the reverse complement.
GGGGATCTGATGACAGGAAAACGATTCAGGAAGTTTGCTGATCTTCACCGAACCCCGAAGCCATAAAGAAAAAGACTGAGAAATGCAAGGTAAGCATTTCTGCATGACAAGAAAAAACAACACAACATAAGCGATGTCAAAGGAAACTGGAGAAATATTTGCGTTATATAAAATGTATTAATTTTCAACATACAGAATGTCTGATCATCAATAAAGAGGAAAAATGAACAACCAAATGAAAAAAAAATGTGCAAAGACCCATGTGGCAATTCACGGATACCTAAATATAAATATCTGATAAACATTACAAAATGCTCCAGCTCTAGTAAAGGAATGAATATTAAAATAACTTTAATAAGGTGTTTTACATCTACCGAATAAGCAAGGATCAAAAAGGTTCTGTGTTCCAATCCCTGTGCTAGGCCTCCCTGGTACTGTCATTGATATTAATGCCACAAAACCACCTCCTCGGCTGCCTGATTGTTGGACCTTGGGCTCATTCTGTCACCTCTCCAGGCCCTGGTTCCTCTTGTGTAAACCTGCAGGTAGGACTAGGAGAGCTTTGCTCCTTGCTTCACGGAGAAGTGATCTGGAGCTCAGGCTGTGTGACGTTAGCCAAGCTGACTGACCCCTGCAAGGCCGAATGTCCTCATCGCTGATGGGGGTGACCAAGGTCCCTACCTCATAAGATCGCTGTGAGGATTCAAATGGATGCAGTGGACGCGTGTCTTTACGCAGCTCGGTACAACATCTGGCAAAGAGAGAGTCCCCAACAGTGGTAACTGTTATTATCACTGTTGCTATGAACCAGTCATCCTTTTCTCCTGCATGAAAGTCCTCGGAAAGCAAAAGATGCAGCTATTAGGGCAGAAAGCCTGAGGGCAGTTCCTTTCAGAAAACCAAAGACTGAGAAAATGTAGTCACTTAACCTTCTGTGAACTTCTCTCCTCTCGTCTACTAAATGGGGGTAATAAGGAGAAATTCTGAGGGTTGATATGAGGATTAAGTGGAAGAGCGTAAATCAGTCTTGCTAGTTTTCATTATTGGAGCTCTAAGAGAGCTTAGGGGGGCAACCCATGTGACTGTAGTAATTTTCAGCTGAAGAGACCCAGAGAAGTTCAGCGGCTTAATTCGGGTGACACAACCTAGTTGCTACCAGATGCTGGGTCGTGGAGCCCTGGGAGGAAGAGCAGGCCCTGGATTCTCGGATTCTCCCAGAGGCCTGTACATGGTCTGAAACCCTCCTCTGTCCAGCTCAGCTGTTTACCAGTTCCCCACCCTCTCCCCCAGACATACCCGACTGGTCATACTCTGCACCTGCAGTTCTCTCTGCCCGGGACTCTGAAACCAGCCCAGCCCCGTGCACACACATGCACACACCACACACAATGCCCCTTCCATCCGGCCAACTCCTGGTTTACCTTTAGGCTTCTACTTAAACATCACTTCCTATAAGAAGGTGCCTTTGTACTTCAAGGTCTCAATTAAGGATCTGTTCTTTGTGTTCCCTACTCCCATAGCACCGTGGGGTAATTGCCTCTTCTGGGGATTCTCAAAGGCAAGCAGGACCCAGTCAGATTCCCATCCATGACTCTACTGGGGTGCTGGCTGCAGTCCCCTGTGGGGTCACTGAGAACTGAGTGGCAGGATCGAGTTGGCAGCACACTCCGGGGGGTGGGGGGGCTTCGCCTTCTTCCCCAGGAGGGTGGCACTCCCCTCCTCTGAATTTGCCAGGGTCCTGTGACCAGCTCGCCCTCCCAGCCCCACAGACCACTGGACTCTGGAGGTCAGAACATCCCCAATGCTTTCCTACCCTGCAGGCACCTGTCTCTTCCCTCATTTCCCCACCAACATGAAATCCGAGGCAAATGCAGTCTGTGTGTGCCAGCACTAAAGTCAAGGGATGCTGCTTCCCAGGTTCTTCCCAAGAAATGCCTGAGAAGCTTTATACCCAAGCTTCGCCCAGTGCCCACCCTTCCGTAAAGCAAGAAATCCCATGTGTCAGCAGAGCTCAGACTCTGCCATCCAAGGCATTTGGCTGGATCTGAATTCCTGGGCTTGAGACCCTGAGTGGTTTTACCTCCAAAATACACTCTTTTCTCCCCGGACCAAAAGAGAAACCAAAATAGCCAACACTTTTCTTTCTTTTCCAACCCAATGCCCTCAGTGAGGGTGACCAGCCTTCCGGGCAGCCTTGGAGATAGCGCCTTTTCATTAACTAGTGTTGATTTCTGGTGCCATTTCTGAGGTCCAGTTTCCCACCACAATACCACTGATCTCAGCATGGCTGCAAAAACGTGAGTACATTCTACCCACTTGGGTTCCATCCTGCTCCTCCTCTTGAGAACTGAGTGAGCTCAGTCTTTTCTGGAGCTCATTTTCTCGGTCAGTAAAATGGAAACAGTAGTATCTACATCATAGAGGTGTCACAGGATGAGAAGAGATGATGTGCACAAAGGCTCCTTTTATCTAAATGACCACCAGCTGAAGAAACCCCATGCTGGCAAGACAGGGTGGTGGCTAGATACAGTATGGGCTCTGGAGTCAGACCTGGCATTGTCATTTGTAGATCCTGAGTACGTCCCTTGGCTTCTCTGTGCCTCCACTTATTCATATGCAAAAGAGGGCTTCTATATTGTGAGCTCCACAAGGACAGTGTTATGGGTTGACTTGTGTCCCTCCAAAGGGATATGTTCAGGTCCTAACCCCTGGTACCTCAGAATGTGATCATACGTGGAAATAGGGTTGTTACAGATGTAATTCGCCAGGCGAGGTCATCCTGTAGTAGCGAGGGCCGCTAATCCAATCTGACTGGTGTCCTTACAAGAAGACAGCCCTGTGAAGGCAGAGACGCACATGGGGAGAAAGCCATGTGACAGCAAAGGCAGAGATTAGAGTGGGCAAGTACAAGCCAAGGAACAGCCAGGATTGCCAGCAAACCGCCAGAAGCCAGGAAGAGGCAGGGAATGATTCCCCTACAGGTTTCAGAGGGAGGACGATCCTCCTGACACCTTGTTTTTAGACTTCTGGCCTCTACAACTGCGAGACAGTAAATTCCTGCAGTTTTAAGATAGTCTGTGGTGCTCAGTTATGGCAGCCCTAGGAAACCAATACAGACAGGAGCTCTCCCTGCCTCTGCTTCCAGTGTGTCCCCAGCACCTAGCAGGGAGCCTGCCGTGCGGGGGCCCCTCAGTGATCTGTTGAGTAAGTGAATGATGCTTGCTGTGAGCGTTACGCTGGAGAGTGCGTGCAAGGTAATTAGCACAGTGCATGGCACACAGGGGGTGTTTGGTAAATGTTTATTCCTTCCCCTTTTCTCATCTCAAAGGCTCCTTTCTGCACAGAGTGTATTTTAGGATAAAAACAAGCACAGTTTGGGCGCCTGGGTGGCTCAGTTGGTTAAGCGACTGCCTTCGGCTCAGGTCATGATCCTGGAGTCCCGGGATCGAGTCCCGCATCGGGCTCCCTGCTCGGCAGGGAGTCTGATTCTGCCTCTGACCCTCCTCCCTCTCATGCTCTCTGTCTCTCATTCTCTCTGTCTCAAATAAATAAATAAAATCTTTAAAAAATAAAAAATAAAATAAAAAAATAAAAAAATAAAAAAAAAACAAGCACAGTTTTCTTCTAATGTTTGCCTAAAACCTCCTAAAGGGCCCCCAGCTTTGAGAATCTACATCTGGGGAAATTCTCAGTCTGAGGGAGACCTGGTCACTGGGGGTCAAGATTTGGGCAGACGTTTCTCCACCTGTCCATTCTCCCCCTGCACCTCATTGATTTTTTTCATGGTTTTTTTGAGATTTCTTTCCTTGATTTTTCAAAAATTTCCTGGAGTGACGGTAGAGGAATTTCCAGAAAGCTTGGCCCTTACTATGTTTGTGCTTTCAAAAAAAAATTCATAAAGCTTTGTAGAAATCCAATGGGAGCAGAGGCTTTGGTACAGTGAGCAAGGTCAGGGAAAGCTGTCTAGAACCAGGGCATTTTGAAAGGAAAACCAGATGAGGAACATGCCTCTCAGTATATGGTCACTATATGCTTCTACCATAGGATTTTCTGTTATTTTTTAAAAACTTTCTGTTGAAATATAATCAATAGCCAGAGAACTGCACAAATGATAAATGGCCCTGGCTTTATTTTATATGGGTATCTTTTTTTCCTGGGTAATTTTTGTCCAGTTCATTGATGATACTTATCTCGACTCCCCCATTAAGTCTCTATGGAAGATTGAATTCTAGTGGTGGGCTCAGGTGGCCTGCCTGGGTTGGAAGCCCAGTTCCATATTTGCTGGTCCTGTGGCTTTGAGCACACTGTGTAACTTCTTTAAATGTTATTGCCCAGCACCCACCCCCCCCCCCCCCCCCCCCGCCCACACACACACCAGCTAGACAATCTTGAGCAGGCTCTCTTGAGCCTCAGATTCTGCATCTGTCAGCTTGGAGAGATCTAACACCTCTGCAGGGGTTGTGAGGATTGAGGTGATGTATATAGGGATACACAGTAAGTACCCAATTAATATCAGTTCCCTCCCCTACCTCCAGCAACTAGGCCCTTCTTCCTCCACAGCTCCCTACCTTTTACCTCTTTCCTCTGTACTTAATTCCTCCACCATCCCCCAGTATTTGAGTAGAAGTGAAGCTTGACAGGCAGGTTGTGCTTTTGCCTTTGTCTTGGAGCCTGGAATTTTGCAGCTGTATAAATTGAATCGGGGAAGGAAATATATATAGGGAAATTACATATATACATGTATGTATGTATAAATTACAAATACATATATTAAAACCCAGGAAGTAATAAATGACTTGGAAAACAGCTGTTTGGAAGCACTTTCTTAATCAAATCTCAGTGTAAAAGTGCAAAGCTTGAGCCTTTCTGTTGAACAGAGCACTCTGTGACCACAGATTGTTCAAGGCCTGCCATAAATTTTAGGGGTTCCTTGCTCAGGTTCACCAGCAGATTTGACAGGCTTAGATAATCCACCTTGCCTTATGCCTTCCCCTCCCCCACATCCCACAGAAAGTTGACCTGGATGGACCATCTTAAACCCCTTTGGACCAACTACTGGGAAAGGTTCAGAGAAGCTGTGAGAACCCTGGGGCTGTGGTTGACAATTGGAGTTCTGTGGGTCTCCCATTCCCCCCCACCCTCATCCCCCAACAACTCCCTCAACGCTCATCTGCCTCCTCTGGCACCCCTACCTCTCTCCCATGAAATAATGTGTTTCTGTTTCTTTCACCCATGCAACCAGGCTCCCTTCCAGGGGAAGGGCTGCTCTTGGCTCTGTATCCCCAGTACCCAATGAGGGCCTCACATGGCGAGGCTGCCTGGTGTACGTCTGCGGTTAGTAATCAAAGGGAGGTGGGGGTTGGCTACCACTGTTGATCATCTGCCCATCGTAGGTCCCAGAGACGCATGGTTGCTCTTATTTACTCTTCACAGGACCCCTGGAAATTAGGCTCAGATCCTGAAGATCCCAGCACTCTAAAAGGTGAAGCAACCTGCCCCAAATCACAATAACCAGTTCTAAATCCAGATCTTATATGATGCCCCTCCCCAAAGTCGGGGTCCCACTTAGCCCCTTACTAGTTGTATGTCTCTGTACAAGTCATATCACCCCTCCTAGCCTCAGTTTTTCTGCCTGTAAAATGGGGATGATGCTCAGAACCTCACTTGAATGTAGAGAGGATAAAATACAATCATGGATGTGAAAATCCTGTGTAAAGTATAAAGTAAATACTATTCGCATGTAGGTATTGTTTTTATTAGTAGCTGAGTCAGTTAAAATAGATTCCAGTAGGTTCTAGGTACCTAGAACCTGTATGAACCTATAGAACCTATACGAATACCTATATGAGGTCACTTCGTGGGCTGTGGACATACGGATACAGATAAGACCAGCCCCTGCCCTCAGGGAACTCGCTAAGAAAAACACACAGGCATGGTGGCCTTCAGTTTGTGGTATTTGCACGTCTGTCTTCTGGACCCTCGCAGCCTCTCAGGGTTCATTTCCTAGCACTCTCCTCCTTACATCCCTCCACGTATACGGGGAGCCCTCACTTTTCCAAACTTCTCATTACACCACTTCACTTTTATGGAAAGATCTACATTACTACCTGTTTTTGTTCACTGAAAGAAATCCAAAGAGGACTTTCACTTTTACCGAAAAAGGCTAAAAGCCAAATAGGGTTCAGTTTGCTTTGCAGTGAGAGCCCTTACCCAGGCAGCGTGCACCCTGAGCAGCAAGGGTGGCCGCCAGACTCCTCCCCAGGGCCTCAGCAGCTCAGCATCAGGCCACCAGAGCTTTGAACCGTGTCTGTGGGCATCTGGGCTTCCTCTCGGTTTATTCTGGGCCGCCATTAGCAAGACGTGTCCTAAGGTATCAGAAAAGCCTAAGAGAGGTTATTTCGGGGTCTGGGAATGCTCAAAAACTTTTCCATAGAAATGAATGGTAATTGCTTCTTTATGCCCTTTCGGCTTAAGCTTTTTCACATGGGGGTGGGGGATGAGACATGGTGACCTGCCCTGGCTTCCTTGCTGCCCCTCAGTTGCTAGGTCCTCTGTCTGGAAAGCTCTTCCCCCAGACGTTTGTGTGGCTCACTCCTTCACTTGTCTCATGTCTCTGCTTAAATATCACCTCCTCAGAGAGGCCTTCCCTGAATATCCTACTTAAAATAGCACACCCATCCCATCACTCCAAACCTCTCATTGCACTTGACTTTCCTTCACAGCATCTACCACCACTCAATCTTGTTCTGTATGATTATTTGCTTACTTGTTTATTTTCCTCCTCTACTGAAAGACTTCTGAGGGCAAGACTTTGTCTTCCATGCCTCCATGCTTAGACCAGTGCCTGGCACGAGGTAGGCACGAAATAAACATTTGATGAAAGAATCAAGGCCTACCACTAAGTAAGAAGAAGACAAATGGCTCAGTTTTAAAATGAGGATCTGAATAGACATTTCTCAAAGAAGATATACAAATGGTCAGTAAGTACATGAGAAGATGATCAATATCATAGCCATCGGGAAACGCAAATCAAACGAGATGCCCCTTCATACCCACTAGAATGGCTATAATCCAAAAGTCAGATAATAAAAAGTGTTGGAAAGATGGGTAGGAATTGGAACTCTCAATTACTGCGGGTGGGAATGTAAAATGGTGTAGCCACTGAAAAACAGTCCAGCAGCTCTTCAAAAGGTTGAACAGAGTTACTTTGATCCAGCATTTCCACTCCTAGGTATCCGCCCAAGAGAAACGAAAACGCACGTGCACACAAAAACTTGTACACAGATGTTTGTAGCAGCTCCTTCAGAATTAGCCAGAAAGTAGAAACGACCCAAGATTCCATCAACTGATGAGTGGATAAACAAAATGTGGCCTGTCCATACAACGCAGGGTCATTCGGCAGTAAAATGAAATGAAGTTCTGATCCATATTACAACATGGATGAACCTCGAAAACATTATATTAAATGAAAGAAGCCAGCCATGTCATGGGATTCCATTTATATGAAACGTCCAGAAGAGGTAAATCCATAGAGACCGAAAGTAGATTTGTGTGATTGCCCAGGGCTCCAGGGTATTGGACGGAAATGAGGTGTGACTGCTAATAAGTACGGGGTTTTTTTAGGGGGGTGATGAAAATATTCTAAAATTGACTGTGGTAAAAAAATAAAAAGTAAAAATAAATAAAATTGAACTGTGGTGATGGTTGTACTACCTTGTGAATATCCTAAAAATCATTGAATGGTACACTTTAAATGGGTGACTTGTATGGGTATGTGAATTATATCTCAATAAAGCTGTTATTACCCCAAAACCCAACGAATGTCCTCATTTAATACACCTGTATCAAACAAGGAGCCAAACTGGCTGACCACCCCTGAGTGCAGACCAGAGAGACCAAGGCACTCCCTTCTGAGTGTTGAGGTGGAGTGGCCCCAGGATACTGGGTCTCCCCAGGCAAACAGGTGAAAGCAAAGCTCCTTTCCTGGTGAATGCTTTAAAAACAAAAAATGGCCCTGAGAAACCTATGAAGAGGAGGGATGAAGATCAAATGAGCTGAGCCTGAGAAATTTACTGCGTCCTGTTTTCCAGAGGCCATTTTCCCAGCATAAGTCACAGAGACAGATGGCCCCAGACCTGCTTCTGAAAATAACCACTGTTGAGGAGAAGAGTGGAGAGTTGACTTAGTGGGAGCTGCCTAGCCGGGGGAGTAAGACCCACTAGATTTAACAGGCTGGAAAAGAAAGCAAGTCTGAGCCCAGCAGACTGCAGCTCTGCCGCGCTCATCCCAAAGGACCCAAAGCAGAAGCCGTTGTCTTTGCTACCTTCCTGTGTGTGTGTTTTCTCCTCTTTAAAACAACTTTTTTTTAAATCTCATTATCACATTTGCTCCTTGAAAAACTTGGAAAGTATAGAAAAATATCAAGAAAAAAATAAAATGCATTCATAATTCTACTGCCTTAAGGTGACAGGCGTCAACATTTTTGTGCAAATTGCACACATACACACACATAAACACATGGCAGAACTACTTTTATACAGTTTTGCCTCATGGTTTTTTATATCCTATTTCACGTGTCCCTAAACATTCTTTTTTTTTTTTTTTTTAAATCTTTAAAAAAAAAATTTTTTATTTATTTATTTGAGACAGAGAGAATGAGATACAGAGAGCACGAGAGGGAGGAGGGTCAGAGGGAGAAGCAGACTCCCTGCCGAGCAGGGAGCCCGATGCGGGACTCGATCCCGGGACTCCAGGATCATGACCTGAGCCGAAGGCAGTCGCCCAACCAACTGAGCCACCCATGCGCCCTCCCTAAACATTCTTTACAAACATGGCTGATAATGTCTGCATATTGACATTGTACTGCTGTGCCTTAATTTACACAATTAGGCACTTTTAACATTAAAGATATTTTTCCTTTTTAACTTTTTTTTTTTAATTTTACTTTCTACTATTACAAATGATGTTGCGATGAATATTCTTATAAGTAATTCTTTTAAAAAGTCATGATTATGTTCTTGGGTAAATTGCTAGGAGTATAATTGCTCAGTTAAAAGGTTTTCACATTTTAAAAATCAGTCTATATCAAATTTGCTACCAATATCAGGGTGTAAAATATTGTTTGTACTTAAAACCAACATCTATCTTAGCACCTGCTAGATGCCTGGTATTTTCACATTTGTTTCATTTTCTCCTAAAGTCTTAAAAATAATTTTTAAAGTATAAGAAGAACGAATGATATGTGCTCATTGTACAAAAATTTGAAGATATAAAATCATATTTAAAAATGAAAAGCTGATAACCCTTGTTAAAGGTTTTTTTCAGCCAGTCCTTTTTCCAATGCATTCATACAAATTTATTCATTCTCTAAATGTTTTATGAGCATTTACAGTGCTGAAGAAACTGACTTGCTGTTGTAACTGAAATCATTTTGATCCTGCACTCTGTTTATAGTCTCCTCAACTCCTCAGAATAACCCCCAAGGTGTGCACTCCTGTTACTCCTACAGAAGAACCTTAGAGTGTTCTAGTCTAAGTCCCTGATAGGGAAGGTGAAGCCGGAGCCGTCAGAGAACTTGGCCACGGTCCTGCGGCACATTGTTGACCTGTACCCAGATCTCTCGGCCATTAGTCTATGCAGCAGATGACAGCCTCTGATGTGGAACTGAATCTATACTGCCCTGAAACAGGGTAGCCACCTAATTAACTGTCCAAGTCAGTATGTTTTTAGAGTAAAGGTGGGGCACTATTGTTAATTCATTCAGGATAGCAGGTGCAAATTGGGGCTGTCATGAACAAACAGAATGGATGGTCACTCGAGCTCTCTAGCTTCATTCAGATTTCTAGCACTTTGAAATCCTTTGCAGCAGTGGGCTTCAATCCATTTCAGATAACTATGGGAACCAGTTATGCAAAGCTTTTCTGAGCTGAGACTCTGATCTAGGCCAGGACACAGAGGTGAGCAGCTTGCCAGCCCGCAGTTAAGTTCCTGGTCCTCTAGCAGCCCCAAACCTTCTATCCAAAGGAGATCCCGGTTTTCCATCCTCTGCTCAGAGCTGAGAAGGACTTAACTTACTCAGTGAAGCAACTGGCTGCCCTGTTAAGAAGACATAGGTGTGAGGTTAGCACACGAGAAGAGAAGGAATGCATTTAGTTTTTAAGTGGAGGGACTAGAGTATTTCTAGAGAGGAGCCTTCACGGGAGGGACGAATCCATCAGCTCAGGGTTCCACGGGAGGAGGTACCTGTGTAGGTCTAAGGGTTTGATTTGGTTTTCTCTAGGTGTCGTTTATTAATTGCTGTATGCTGGGCACTATGCTAAATGTTTTACATACAGGCTTCTAAAATGCAGGGCTGCCAGGTAGTGCTCTGGCTTTTCAGATGGGACTCACACTTCCCCGCTGTGTCAGTAGGCTGTGATTTTCCCCATCATACCCTACATGCAGTTTAGCATAGATTAATAAGATTCTGTTTGGGTGTTTAGATGGATTTCTCAAGACTGCTGAGAAAAGTGTAAAAAAAGTGCCTTTTGTTCATGGTCTCACATTTCATGTGAGTAACAGATGTGTCCATCAGCTGGCCCTTCACACCTCAGTCTCATGGCATACTCCAAAGACACTTAGAATCCAGAACGCTAGAAGGCTCTTCCGTGAGAACTGTCTTATCCTAGTTACAGGTTACATTTCAAATGCTAAAGCGGGCTACCATCGATTCACACAGAGATGTGAGTAACTGGAAATTGTTCTCTCTGCAGATCTCAGAATTCCCTTGTTGTGTGTTCTTTTCATAAATCACGGCTGCCTCCGTAACTTTCCTCTTTTTATGACATCGACAAGGAATCCGCATTGATAAAGGTGTCATTGGCAGGCTTGCAGATCTGCCATCATTTATTCTCCAAAACCACCCTGTTCTTACTATAAAAGACCACAGCTGGTGGGATGGCAGAGAAAATCCGTGTTGGCTGAGCCCTTTCCATGAGACTGCTGGGCTCCTTACAAGCATCATAGCATCAATCCTCTCAGCAACCCTTTGCAGTGGGTATTAGCACTCCAGTTTTCAAAGGAGAAAACAGAGACTAAGAGAAGTATCCACTCTAAGCTAGAACTAGGCTCACAGAGACCTTCTCTCAGGAAACATGGATGGCTCTCCTCCACCCTTCACTGGCCCCTTCATTGTTGGAGTGAAGTCTAGGAAGGTTCAGGCCAATCATTCCATCTCGTTTCACCGTGGACACTGTGGAAAATTCTAGAATACCAGGTCCCCTTCAGCTGATGACCCGGATACATGGGAGGGCAACTCTAAACCCTAATCCCATAGTCCGTTGGCATCAGGCTTCCTTCTTTGCCTCCATAAACATGCATCTGCCCCCCCAACCCCTCCAGGGAAGGCGATCACGTGGACTTCCAATATCCTGGCTGAGCTGAGCCATTTAGAAAGGAGATCTAAGTGGCTGAGCAGATGCCTTAAGTTCCCCAAGAACAGATCCTTCTAAAGCACAGCCATGGTCTTGTCACCTTCCTGCTTTAAAAACTTCCATGACTCCCAGTTAAGGCATGACCTCCTTTTCTTTGTATTCAAGGCCTAAACCTACTGTTCAGAGACTTATTTCTCACTGTTGTCTTTACAGAGACCCTTAGTGCCTTGAAGATACACTCCTTCCTTCCATCGCCCCTTCATGTAACAAGTTGTTACGGGTGCTTTCTATGCGTCAGACCCTGTGCCAGGCCTTGGGGGGCACGGTAAGGGGCCAGTCGGGCAGGCTAGTGGGCAATCACAGAAAGTATTGGACAGGAAGTATTGTCACAGGGAAGGTACACAGAGCTGTGCGGGCACGCAGCGGGGGTGCCAAACCGAGGCTTGAGGCATCAGGACAGCCTTCCCGCGGAGGTGACGTGAGGTTGGGCCCTGAGGATGAGTGGGAGCTAGGGAGACATGTGGGGTGGTAGTGATGGGGAAGAGAGAAGAGGAAAAGGTGCGCTCAGGGAGAAAAACAGCATGGGCAAAAACTCGGGCAAAACTTTATAGTTGTGTTCCTGGGGGGTGCCATTCAAATAGATGCACTGTCAATGGTCCCCTAAAGTGGTGCAACTTGACAAACTTGGGCAAAAGGTAGAGCCGTGCGTTCGTCCCCGCAAGTCTCAGCAGACTCAGTGAGAAGTTAATGGTAGCGCACGAGACTTAAGAGGCCAAGGGGGATGGGCAACTTGCTGGAAGCCGGGCAAAGGATGAGGGCCCGAGGCTGGAGTAGTCTTCTCTCTGCTGAGGGTGCTCACGCCCTCATCCCTCCATCTCTTCCCACTGGGAGGCTCTGTGGCTCCAGTAAGCCTTTCTCCTTTCCTCCAGATGAGATGTTATCTCACAGTCATGCACTGGGCTGTCTTCTACTCTGACAGGTCCCACCTGCCACGCTTAGGACTCCACGTGACTCCTCCCACCGGCTCCTCCTCGACTGTGTCTCTCACAGTCTGTATGCCCCTCACCAGCCCAGTCAGTGGGTATCTAGCACATGTTTGTGGAATGAAGCAGTGTTTGAAGCATGCACAGCTCTTATAAAAGAGAAAAGATAAAATTAGGTTAGTGCCCCTCACTCTCTATATACGTATTTGTGCATAGCACATCTAATGTTTATTAGGTGTTTATTGGCTGCCACGCTGTTCTCAACATATTACTTGTTTTAACTCCTTTAATCCTCAAAGCAACCCTGTGAAATAGATGTTCTTTTTTATTTTATCCTTTAGTTTCCATTATATAGATGAAGACATTGAGGCATAAAGGGTGAAGTAACTTGCCCATGGTCACGACTATTGAGCTAGCTAGTAGCGTAACTGGAATTCAAATGTAGGATCTGGCTCCCGAGCCCATACTCTTAATATTACCTTGCCTTGCTTCCATAGGTGCCAAATTTGTATAGCAATGCATTTTATTACATGTGTTCCAAGCACTAATAGATTATATGCATTATAAAATATATACAAAACAGATATTAGCGAGTGAGATTTAAAAATAAATATTTCTCATATTTTCTTGTGCCCAGGGGATGGTTCTGTGCACCCTACTTTGGGGCCACGTAAATTAAAAGCAGCCGATGAATAAGAGGAAGGGAATTAATATGTTTCCAACAATATCTGTACCTCACAGAAACATCATGAGTTCTTGTGTACCTACTAAGGGCCTGGCGCTTTGTTAGGTGCTTGGAATGTCAGGCTGTGAATATTCAGAACAACCCCAGGACCTGAGGTGAGTGAGGCCTGGAGAGTGGATGAAAGCAGAAGAAACAGGCAGAAGGCCAGGCCACTGTGCTATTCCCAGCCTCAGGTCTCTGAAGTTTGTGATAGAACAATTTACTTAGTTCTGGAACTATTTATTTCATAAAGCTTGACAGATTTACTCAGGAAGAGGCTGTAACTAGCACCCTAGAACAACATATCGTGTTTCTTAACTTTTGTCTGAAATTCTAACAACTCAGCATGGTATGGTACTGGTTATCTCCAGCTCATCAGAAGCTCTGATTGGAGATTATAAGATGTCTTTGACTAATAAAAGAGGAGGAAATGAATGTATATTTGCTTAATAAATGCAGCCTGGTCGACAAAATCTTTCCAAAACTGGGACTGCAAGGGAAGCAGAATCATGAATGAGGTTCTTCCGGGGAGGGGGGAAGAGGTGGTTTCATTCAATTTAATGAACATTTGGTGAGCACTGACCCTACTTGCTCATGCATACTGTGTGCTCAGATATGGTATCTTTGGTCCTCACAACAACTCTGTCAAAGAGGAATGCCCGACACACTAACAACGAACTGGAAGTCATTTTCCCAAGATCATACAGCTAAAAGGGGACTAGGTCATGATGCAAACCCCAATTCTGTTGAACTCTAAAACCCACTCCAAGAATGTACTGTGCCCCAAGAATATGCCATATACTTTTATGTGGGAGACATAAGTACGGATAACTGCAAAGACAGTACGGCAAATGTGATAGCAGCACTAGATCAAGGCTAGAGAAAGGATTGATCACCTTAGAGTGCTGTGTAAGTAGTGTCAGGGACGGTTCTCACAAGGTGAATCGGGAAGGCTCGGTTTAGATGATTTTGAAGAGAATCCTAGCCCGGATTTTTTGGTAAAGAAACCAGAACACAGAGTCATGCAGAGGTGGTACCACGGTCATTGATCCCTGCTATCTCAACTGCTCTTAGTAAATTTCTCCTATGAACCAGATGGCATATACAGCATCTCTATAAAATGTCATCACACGTGGTGAGGCTCAGGGGTTGACATCAGAATCATGAAACCTACAGGATCCTGCAGGATTTGGTGGCTGTGAACTGAGACAGCATCTCTCGGTAGATAGACCACAAAAAGCTTTCTCCTCGCCCCCCCCCAAATCAGCAGCTCTCTGTTCCGTCTCTCTCTTAAAGCTCTGCCGAATTTTATGATGACATGTCCGGGCTGCATTATGTTTCCTAAGGTTCGATCTCTTTGAAAAGCTGGATAGATCTGATTATGTTTTCAGCCTTCTATCAGTCAAGGTGGAAGAAAAGAAGCAGCCCTTGCTGTCAAGTGGATGCTTTGTCTTGTACTGTATAGTTTTATATGTCTGTGCTTATGTTCCCTCTCTTGTGGACGATGTACTGCACATGTCTAAAGGCCAGCCACAGATCGAACTGCAAATTGTCTGATCTCAAAGGTCTTGTCCCAGGCCATCACCTTCTCCTTCTGAAGAGTTGGGAGTGTGCTCACAACACTGGAGTTTTTTAGAATCAGAAGAGTTGGGAGTGTGCTCACAACACTGGAGTTTTTTTAGAATCAGAACCCTGACGTGGTAGAAACTTGGCGTCAAAACCTACTGACTTAGTGTATCTTGGAACTCACAGAATATTAATGTCCTAAAGTTACAGAATTATTTTATCTGAGATTATTAGAACTGGAGGATCCTAATGTTTTAGACACCTGCAACTCACTTATTTAGCAAATAGTTCATTAGTGCCTACTGCATGCCGGGCACTGTGCTAGCCTCTGGGGGTACAGACGTGGAAAAGAGGCTAGTGCTCATGCTCTCAGGGAGTTGGCAGAGAATGGCAGCATTTAAAAATTTTAAAATGTTAGACTCTGAGAAAAGTAAAACATTAGTGTATTAAAATCCAGGGAAGGGGATCATTCTGGATCGTTCTCTCCAGCTCTCTCTATCTTTTATGAGTCCCGGAGCCTTTTCCAGGCATGTCCGATTAAAAATCTCACTAATAAGAACATCATTTCACTTCAGCGACATCACAGAATGGCCAGCTTGCAGGCGCTCAGCAATCACCCAGTTGCGGGCAGTTCATTTTACCAGGGAGGCCACTGAGGCTCAGAGCGGGGCAGCTGTTTGATAGATAGCATGGCCCCCCAGAACCAGACCCCAGGTTTTCAGGCCTCTCTCAGAGAACAGGCAAAGCAGGAAGGGCTTCCCGTGTGTTTCCGAGGGGTGCCCTCTTTGCAAGCCATGCAGACTTTTGCTCCGAGGCCCTGCTCTTCAGAGTTTGCACCAACTACCTTTGCGGAGGCAATCAGCCCCGCCCCCCGACCACGTGTGCAGTAGATCGCCCAGTGTTGGGAGCCCCCTCCCCCGTTGATGCGTGTTTTATTTTGCTCCTTCCCCCTCCCCGTGTGCCTCAAAACCAATTTTCATTATTTTTTTCTGTCTGTGTTTGTCTTTGTGGTTCGCAGGTGCTCCCTTGCATTGTTCATCCGCTTCATCAACCCCTATTGAGCAGTCCCCCTCCCCGCCCCCCTCCCCTCCGGCCAATGAGAGCCAGAGGCGGTTGCTAGGCAGCGGTGTGGCCCAGCCAACCCCGGACTCAGACTCTGAGGAAGAGTTTGTCCCTAATTCATTCTTAGTTAAAAGTGGCTCCGCCAGCCTGGGGGTCGCAGCGAACGGTAAGTCCCTCTCTCTTCCTAACTTCTGTGGGTGTTGTGTATGTGTGTGTGTGTGTGTTTTCCTTTCGTTGGCGATGCTGATTGTGTGT